>NC_057712.1:3178863-3184297 GCF_004010195.1 Chiloscyllium plagiosum | reverse complement strand
CGCATTCAACAGTGAGATTGGTCTCCAATTTTGGAGTTCCTCCCTCTCCCCCTTCCGCTTGTAGATGAGGGTGATGATGCCTTTCCTCATGGATTCACTCATGGTACCTGCCCGAAGCATACTGACATACACCTCCAGCAGGTCCTGGCCAATCAAGTCTCACAGAGCGGAATAGAACTCGACCAGTAAGCCATCGCTTCCGGGAGTTTTATTCTTTTTGAAGGACTCGAGGTCCTTGGTCAACTCGTCTAGAGATAGCGGCTGGTCCAGCCTCTTGCGTGTTCTGTCGTCTAAGACCTCCGTGATAGAGGACAGGAACGACTGCTACTCTCTGCTCCTCCAATAGCAGACCATTTGCTTCCTCCTACTGGTGCTGGTAACCTATAAGAAGCTGCTTATCTAGACGTACAGCATGGAAACACACCATGCAGTCATCCATACCAATCTTTGGGTCTAAATTAATTTGCCAAGATTTGGCCCATACCCCTCTAAACCCTTCCTATTCATATACCCATCCAGATACCTTTTAAAAATGTTTTAATTCTACCAGTCTCCACCACTTCCTCTGGCAGCTCATTCCATATATGCACCACCCTCTGCATGAAAGGTTTACCCTTAGGCCCCTTAAGTCTTTTTCCTCTCACCTTAAACCTATGCCCTCTAGTTCCCACATTCCCCCCCCACCTCTGCAGAAAGAGACAGTGCCTATTTACCCTATCCATGCCCATTATTTCATAAACCACTATATTAAAAAAAAAAGTTACCCTCAGCGTCCAACACTCCAGGGAAAAAAAAAATAGCCCCAGCCTATTCTGCCTCTCCCTATAGCTCAAACTCTCCAACCCTAGCAACATCCTTGTAAATCTTTTCTGAACTCTTTCAAAATTTCTACAGCAGGGCAACCAGAATTGTACAGTACTCCAAAAGTGGCCAAACCAGTGTCCTGTACAGCTGCAAAATGACCTAATTCCTATACTTAATGCACTGACCAATGAAGGAAAACATACCAAATGCCTTCTTCACTTATGAACTTTCAAGGAACTAACGAATCTGCACTCCAAGGTTCAGCAATACTCCCCAGGACCTCACATCTATCTAAATTAGTCTGCCACTCCTCTCCCTATTAGCCCATCTGATCAAGATCCATTTGGATTCGGCAAGAACCTTCTTCATTGCTCACTAAACCTCCAATTTTAATCATAGAATCTTTACAATATGGAAAAATATCATTTGGCCAGCTCCACAGTGACTGTCCTTAGAGCATTTTACCCAGTCCTCCCCTATCATGTAACCCTGCATCTCCCAAAGCTAGATTAGAATGGTGCTGGAAAAGCACAGGTCAGGCAGGAAATCGACATTTCCTACTCCTCTGATGCTAATCTTCCTTCCCATTTATCCGTTCCACCTTCCTCTCTGACCTATCACCTTCATCCCCACCCACCTGCTGTACTTTGTTACCTTCGCCCCAGCCCCACACCCCCCTCACATTTATCTCTCCACCACGGAGGCTCCCTACCTTCATTCCTGATGAAGGGCTTTTGCCCGAAAAGTCGATTTTCCTGATCCTTGGATGCCGCCTGACCTGCTGTGCTTTTCCAGCACCACTCTGATCTAGACTCAGATCTCCAGCATCTGCAGTCTTCACTTTTACCTAGTTGATCTCCCAAAACTAATCCACCGAACTTACACATCGCCTGGACACTATGGGAATTTTAACATGGCCAAACCACCTTATCTTCACATCTTTGGACTGTGGGAGAAAACCAGACCACCCATTGGAAACCAACACAGACACAGGGAGAATGCACAAACTCCACAGTTGCCAGAGGACAGAATTGAACCCAAGTCCCCGATGCTGTGAAGCAGCAGTGCTAACCACTGAGCCCCCTTGCTGCCTTAATGTCATTTGCAAACTTACTAACCATACCTACATATCGTTTATATAGGATTACAAAAAGCAGTGGACCCAGCACCAATCTTTGTAGCACATTACTTGTCACAAGCATCCTGTCTGAAAAACAACCCACCACGACCACCTTTGAGCTGGTTCTGTATACAAATAGCTAATTCTCCCTGTGTTTTATGTGATCCAACCTTGCTAACTAATATGAAAATCTTCCAATTATACTTACTGGAATTTTGAAAGAGACCTGTTGGGCCATGCAGGATGTGGAAGCAGACCACATACAGGCTTGTGGGTCAAGACTTGAATAGAATGCACGTATGCAGGCTAGGCACCAGGTTGACTTGTCATGGAGATTAAAATAGTAACAGAGGGCTAACAAGCATACATTGATGGTCACTTCCAAAAGCATTTGATGCTATGCTACACAACAGACATGAAAACAAAGTTTAGCTCATGGAAAAAGGGGCAGCAATAACAGATTCTAAATTAGCTGGTTTTCAGGGTGGAGAAAGCGGTGTTTGGTATGCTTACCTTTACTGGTCAGTGCATTGAGAATGGAGTTAGAAGATCATATTGTGGCTGTACAGGACATCAGTTAAGCCACTTTTAGAATATTGCATGCAATTGTAGTCTCCCTGTCGGACGTTGTGAAACTTGAAAGGGCTCAGAAGAGATTTACAAGGATGTTGCCAGGGTTGGAGGATTTGAGCTATGGGGGGTGGGGGGGGGAAAAAGGTCCATAGGCTGGGGCTATTTTCTCTGGAGCAGAATCAGAGAGGTGATCTTAGAGGTTTGAAAATCCTGAGGGGCAGGAATAGGGCCTTTACCCCAATAGGAGAATCCAAAACTAGAGATTTAATGGAGAGAGGGATTTAAAAGGGACCTAAGGGGGGGGGAAAAAGGGAGAAGGGTGGTGCACATATGGAATGAGTTGCCAGAGGAGGTGGAAGAGGCTGGTACAACTACTATATTTAAAAAGTATTTGGATAGGTCTGTGAATAGGAAGGGATTAGAGGCATATGGGCCAAATGCCAGCAAATGGGACTAGATTAATTTAGGATGAGTTTGACTGAAGGGTCTGTTCCCATGCTGAACCCCTCAAATTCTACATACCTAGGGGTCAAATGTTGGCAAGTTTCCTTTTCCTGAATTGGAAGTTTCCAAGAACTTGAATGAAGAATTGGAAGGGTGGGTTAGTAAGTTTGCCGATGACACAAGAGGTCAGTGGTGTTATAGATGTTTCAAAGGATGTTGCAGGCTACAACAAGACATTGTCAGGATACAGAGCTGGATAGAGAAGTTGCAGATGGAATTCAACCTGGATAAGTGTGAAGGGATTCATTTTGAAAGGTCAAATTTGAATGCTAAATACAGGGTTAAAGACAGGATTCTTGGCAGTGTGGAGGAACAGTGGGATCTTAGAAACCATGTACACAGATTCCTCAAAAGTTGCTACCCAAGTTGATAGGGTTGTTAAAGTGGCATATGGTGTTTTGGCTTTCATTAACAGGGGGATTGAGTTTTAAGAGCCACGAGGTTTTGCTGCAACTCTAAAACCCTGGTTAGACCACACTTGGAATATTGTGTCCAGTTCTGGTCACATCATTATTGGGATAGATGTAGATGCTTTAGAGAGGGTGCAGAGGAGATTAACCAGGATGCTACGAGAAAAAGTGAGGACTACAGATGCTGGAGATCAGAGCTGAAAAATGTGTTGCTGGAAAAGCGCAGCAGGTCAGGCAGCATCCAAGGAGCAGGAGAATTGACATTTTGGGCATAAGCCCTGAAGAAAGGCTTATGCCCGAAATGTCGATTCTCCTGCTCCTTGGATGCTGCCTGTCCTGCTACGTTTTTCCAGCAACACATTTTTCAGTATTTACCAGGATGCTGCCTGGATTGGAGGGCTTGTCTTATGAAGAGGTTGAATGAGCTAGGGCTTTTCACACTGGAGAGAGAAGGAAGAGTGGTAGACTTGATAGAGGTGTATAAAAGGTAATGAGAGGCATAGATAGAGTAGATAGCTGGAAACTTTTCCCCAAGGCAGAGACGGCTGTCATAATTTTAAAGGTGACTGGAGGAAGGTATGGGGGGAAAGTCAGAGGTATGTTCTTTAAAACAGAGAAAGGCGAGTGTGTAGAATGCACTGCCAGCGGTGGTAGTAGAGTCAGAGACATTAGGGACATTTAAACGACTGCTGGACAAGCACATGGATGGCAATAGATTGAGGGGTGTAGGTTAGGTTGATCTTAGATTAAGATAAATGCTCAGCACAATATCATGGGACAAAAGGCCTGTACTGTGCTGTATTGTTCTATGAATTACATAGAATCACAGATTTGAGAGCTCAGGGCACAACTTCAAAGCATGCAAACAATACAAAAGAGTAAGAAGTGTGCAAGATTTTAAAATCAGATATGTAGCAAGCAAAGTTCAATGCAAGAAAAAAAAAACAGTAATTCATTTGGCAAGAGGAAAATTAGACAGTATAAAATAAAATGGTTCTAAACTAAAAGGGGTGCAGGAGCAGTTTGCATGCTATGTATGGACCTCTCAAGTTGAGATTTCTCTGCAGCTGTAACACTATATTCTGCATTCTGTTCTGTTGTTGTCGAATTTATAAGACGGTATGAATGCAAAATACTTTTCATTATATCTCAGTATGTGACAATAATAAATCAGATGAAAAGGAGCGTGGGACCCAGGTGTATGTACACATACATCATTGAAGGTGGCAGGACAGGTTGACAGAATATCTAATAACACACATCTAGACATTTTACCTCAGCAGGCTTACTGCCTATTGTTCCTGGCTGCATGCTTAGAAAAATGTGAAGGTATTGGTATTTGCAGAAAAGATTCTGGTAGACACATCCATTGATGATAGAATGTAGGGAAATAGATGGTGACATTGGGCTAAATGTCCATATTACAGAGGAGTAAGCGCTGGATGTCTTCAAATCCCCAGGACCTGATCAGGTGTACCCTAGAACTCTGTGGAAAGCTGGGCCTCTTGCTGAGATATTTGTATCATCGATAATCACAGGTGAGGTTCCTGAAGACTGGAGGTTGGCTAACGTGGTGCCACTGTTTAAGAAGGGTGGTAAGGACAAGCCAGGGAACGACAGACCAGTGAGCCTGACAGTGGTACGCAAGTTGTTGGAGGGAATCCTGAGGGACAGGATGTACATGTATTTGGAAAGGCAAGGACTGATTAGGGATAGTCAACATGGCTTTGTGGGTGGGAAATCATGTCTGACAAACTTGGTTGAGTTTTTTGAGGAAGTAACAAAGAGGATTGATGAGGGCAGAGCAGTAGATGTGATCTATATGAACTTCAGTAAGGTGTTCGACAAGGTTCCCCATGGGAGACTGATTAGAAAGGTTAGACCTCACGGAATACAGGGAGAATTAGCCATTTGGATACGTAACTGGCTCAAAGGTAAAAGACAGAGTGGTGGTGGACGGTCGTTTTTCAGACTGGAGGCCTGTGACCAGTGGAGTGCCACAAGGATTGGTGCTGGGTCCTCT
>NC_057712.1:3158519-3178816 GCF_004010195.1 Chiloscyllium plagiosum | reverse complement strand
GTTGCTGAACAAAGAGACCTTGGAGTGCAGGTTCATAGCTCCTTGAAAGTGGAGTCGCAGGTAGATAGGATAGTGAAGGCGGCGGTTGGTATGCTTTCCTTTATCAATCAGAGTACTGAGTACAGAAGTTGAGAGGTCATGTTGCAGCTGTACAGGTTAGGCCCCTACTGGAATATTGTGTGCCAATTCTGGTCTCCTTCCTATTGGAAAGATGTTGTGAAACTTGAAAGGGTTCAGAAAATATTTACAAGAATGTTGCCAGATTTGGAGGATCTGAGCTATAGGGAGAGGCTGAACAGGCTGGGGCTGTTTTCCCTGGAACAGAGGCTGAGGGGGTGACCTTATAGAGGTTTACAAAATTATGAAGGGCATGGATAGGGTGAATAGGCAAAGTCTTTTCTCTGGGGTCAGGGAGTCCATAACTAGAGGGCATAGGTTTGGGTGAGAGGGGAAAGATATAAAAGAGACCTACGGGGCAACACTTTCACACAGAGGGTGGTACATGTATGGAATGAGCTGCCAGAGGATGTGGTGGAGGCTGCTACAATTGCAACATTTAAGAGGCATTTGGATGGGTATATGAATAGGAAGGGTTTGGAGGGATATGGGCCGGGTGCTGGCAGGTGGTACTAGATTGGGTTGGGATATCTGGTCGGCATGGACAGGTTAGTCCGAAGGATCTGTTTCCATGCTGTATATCTCTAGGACTCAAGGAGAGCTTACATTTGGACAGATTGGAGAAGTTGGAATGGTTTTCTTTAAAAGTCAGGGCAGAGAGGAAATTTGCAAGAAACACATTCATTCAAAATCATGACGAATCTATAATTTGGAGGTGCCAGTGTTGGACTGGGGTGGACAAAGTTAAATATCACACAACACCAGATTATAGTCCAGCAGGTTTATTTGCAAGCACTAGCTTTCAGAGCACTGCTCCTTCATCAGGTGGTTGTGGAGTAGATGATTGTAAGACAGATTTTTTCACAAAAGTTTACAGTGTGATGCAACTGAAGTTATATATATTGAAAAAGACCTGGATTGTTTAAGTCATCTTTTAGAATGAGCATGTTGGTTTCAGTTCTTTCATATGTAAATTCCAGAACTTTATTTTTAAAAAATGCCACATCGTCTCATAATGCTTCAAAGGTGTGAGGCTGTCTGTGCTCCAGTGTTCAGACCAATTCTACTTTTCTAAAAAAAAAGGGAGTTACACAATCTTACATGGATTCATGCAGTTTGAGCAAAAAATATAATTCTGCAGGTACAAATTCACCCCACAAACATGTGTGCATATGAGAGAAGAGGGATAAGTTGGAAAGAGGGTGTGTGTGAGTGTCTGAAAGCAATCTTGTGTATGCGTGAGTGTATGGATTTGTACAAGTTTGTGTGCGCACGTGAGACAGAGAGTGTGTAGTGCAGTGTGATCACCAGGAGTGTGACAAGAACCCAAGGTCCCAGTTGAAGCCATTCCCATGGGTACTGAACTTGGCTATCAGCCACTGCTCAACGACCTTGCGTTGTTGCCTGTCCCGAAGTCCGCCTTGGAGGATAGTCACCTGAAGGTCATAGGTCAAATGTCACAGACCTCTGACTGGGAGGGAACACACCTGTCTCTGCTACGCAACTCAGCCAACATTGTCTATCGCATATGCTGCAGGCAAGGATGCCCTGAGGCATGGTACATTGGCAAGACTTCAGCAGAGGCTACAGCAACGGAGGAAGGACACCACACAACCAATCAGCAGACAGGAGCGTTCCCTCCCAGTCGGAGGGCACTTCAGCGGTCTGGGACAATCATCTGGACCTTTTCGGGACAGGCAACAAAACACAGTGGCCGACCAGTGGCTGATAGCCAAGTTCAGTACTCATGGGGATGGCCTCAACTGGGACCTTGGGTTCATGCCACACTACAGGTGAACCCACCACAAACACACCCACGCAGACACTCTGTCACACACACCTCTTCACACTCACACAAAGTTTGTGGGGTGAATTTATACTTGCAGAATTAGATTTTATTTTGCTCAAAAACTGCATGAATCCATGTAAAATTCTGTAAATCCTTTTTTAGAAATAGAATCAATCTGAACATTGGGGCACAGACATAGCGCACCTCACACTTTCAATGCTATTGTTACATTCTCAAGTGATCATTAACTTTTAGAAAATGTTCTGTGAACATTTGAAAGAATTGAAACCAACTAAACTAAAAAGATCAGACTTAAACAATCCTGGTCTTCTTCAATATATCATTTCAGTTGCAAACACTAAACTTTTGGTATAAATTCTGTGTCTTATGATCTAATACTCCACAACCACCTGATGAAGGAGCAGCACTTAAAAGCTAGTGCTTCCAAATAAACCTGCTGGACTATAACCTGGTGTTGTGTGATTTTTAAGTGAGAAATCTAGATCAGATAAGGGTCTAGATTCTTACTTGCAAAAGGATCAAGCAACAGTGCCACAATTTTCATCGTTGGCAAATCAATGAGAGAGAGAAAAGAAATTCACCCAGAAAGTGGTTAAAGGTCTGTAATGCACTGCCCAAGACTGTGGTAAAGACACATTCAGTCAAGGAATCCAAATTCAACCATTCTTTGAAGTGAAGTGAACGGCAATTCTCAGCAGTCGCCTTACACTTGATTTCCATTTAGAAAGTTCTTAAGACTCACTGCAGCACGAGTTTAATTCCCCTCAATGTTAGTCAACTGTTTTTCTTTGGCTAATATTGGAGAACAGCTCCATTGTGAAGTAGTGTACGAAGAACTGAATTTCACGTGTTAAACACTAAACTCACTGAGAATCATATTCGTTACGCTAAAATATTCGAGTCCCAAAGAAAACTTGTTTTTATTCCAAATATTAAATAGATTAATATTTAGAATTTTTGGATGGAGGGGACGGGTTAAACTTTAAAGCAACGTCACGGTATTGATAACTGCAGAATATAAAAAAAGTTTACATATTGCCAATGGGTAAAGATCTCAGTAGAACATAGTGACCAACTGAGAAAGATTGTTAATAGACAAACAAATACTAGATGAAACACAATTATAGCCCAATAAAAAATTATACTTCCGGAATACCACTTCCCGAAAGCTGCACGGAGCATGTTTGCTAACTAGTAAGGTACGTGGCAATGCCGCGGGCAGCAGCCTTTCTCAAGCTCCGTGGGGATCGGGTTGTACGGACACACCGGCCTCCTCCCACAGGCCCCACGCTGGGAAGCTCAGAGATTTGTTTAACTCACGGACTGGATCTATCCGAGGCATGTTCTCAGACAGAGCTTTCCGGGCCGACTTCTTCTCATTTCTAGTCAAAGTGGCTTTCTTATTTTTCTTGTTGACTATTTCCCATTTGCCAGGCGACGCCATCCCGGGTAGTGTGGTAATGACGGTGATGGTGGAGATACTTTAGCCGGGAGGAAAGAGCGCCCACCTCGAGGCCGCCTGTTGGAGAAATTCTCAAACGGACGTTTTTCAAACAGCGCCCGCCGCCCAATCAGAGCCGGCCGCGGGCTCTGCACGCGACGTGCACACGTGGCTAGATGTCCTGTGACGTGGGATATCACCCCTAATTCCTGGTAAAGGGCTTTTGCCCAGAACGTTTATCCTCCTGCTCCTCGGATGCTGTCTGACCGGCTGTGCTTTTCCAGCACCACATTCTCGACTCTGACTCTGACCCCCCCCCCAAGCAGCATCTGCAGTCCTCACTTTCCCTTATGTGCCGAACATAAGGGTCAGGACGGGAGTGGTGCTGGCGCCACATTGATGACTGCATTGGCGCCACCTTGTGCTCCCGCCAGGAGGTTGAGCAGTTCTTCAACTTCACATTCCACCCTGATCTTATATACTGCATGGTGCCAAACACAAGGTCAGCTACACTCATATTCACTCCTGGGTCATGGGCCAGCGTTAATTGCCCATCCCCAGTTGCCGCAGGAGGAGGTGGTGTTGTGCTACCTTCTTGAACCACTGCAGTCCACATGCTACAGCTCGACCCACAAAACTCTGAGGGAGGGAATTCCAGGATTTTTGACCCAAGGACAGTCAGGATGATGAGTGGCTCAATTGGGAACTTACAGGTGATAGCATTCTTATCTAACTGCTGATCTAGTCCTTTTAGATGGAAGTAACCTCAGCCGGTGTGAGAATTAAACACGCTGTTGGTGTCATTTTGCAATGCAAACATGGACATCCAGCCAGTTGGGGTTACCATGAAGGAACTCTCCTCACCTTGCATGAGGCGTGGTAAACATCATGTTAAACCACCACTGGTAATGCTGTCATGAGGGGACAGCCCTATGGTCTGATCACTATGGTGATTTTTCCTATTAGATGGATGTGGTCATTGGTTTGAAAGGTGCAGTCCAAGAATATTTGGTGAATTTCTCCAGTGCATCTTGTAAGTGGTAGACACGACTGCTATTGAGTGTCAGTGATGGAGGAAATGGATTCTCATGAATGTGATGCCAATCATGCATTGCTTAATGAGAGTCACAGAGTCATAAAGATGTACAGCATGGAAACAGACCCTTCAATCCAACCTGTCCATGCTGACCAGATATCCCAACCCAATCTAGTACCACTTGCCAGCACCCGGCCTTATCCCTCCAAACCCTTCCTATTCATATAACCATCCAAATGCCTCTTAAATGTTGCAATGGTACCAGCCTCCACCACTTCCTGGGGTTTTGAAAATTTCAGGCCATTGAGCAGGACATAATAGTTATAAGCTGTGTGCAGTCTCCTGTGTTTTATGATGTTTTATTTTGAAGCTGTGCAGTGTTTGGTATACTATTTAGCTATCTTCCCACATCAATTGTGGCTCAGTTCAGCACAGTGCAACCTCTCGTGAAATAGGACTTGTTTTCATACTTCTCTTGGATACAGGGTATATCAGAAGATAAAAACAGGAACAATTTATTTAGCTCATTCAGTTGGTTCTACCATTTAAGATGATGAGTGATTTGCCATGTGTCTCTCTGTAATTTGTCTGATTCCCATAATATCTTTGGTAAGTGTACTTAACGACAGTTACAGACACAACTCAGAAACTGTTTGTTATGACTAAAAACAATGGATATCAAAAGGGATTTAACTTTGTGGATTTGCAGGTGCAATGTAACCACAGATTATGGATTATGCACGTTACTGAATGTTACCTGGTTACTGAGAATTTCCTTTAATTCTTTTATTTGCATTATTCAAGGGCTACTGATCCCTGCCACAATTGACGACTGCAAGAAAATCATAATGGACAGCCTCTGGGAGACAAGGGTGTCTAAGTTAGTTATTTAGACACACAAAAAAAGTGATAACCCGCAAATAGCAAATGAACAGCCAGATAACTTGTTTTTCATTTAGTTGGATGAAGGAGTTATGATGGCTAAAATTTCCTGATATTCTTTAAATATTGCAGTGAGATCACGTTGAAGTGGCTTCAGTTTGATTTCTTGGCTGAAAGACCAGACCTATGGTAATGCATTATTCCCTCAGAACTGCACCAAAATAAAATACCGATATCGGCTAAGGGATACAGTGGGATGAAAAAGGACTCTGGCAATCCCAACTCAGGAGCTTACTTTATATTCAGACATCCCTAATCAGTCCTTGCCTTTCCAAATACATGTACATCCTGTCCCTCAGGATTCCCTCCAACAACTTGCCCACCACTGAGGTCAGGCTCACCGGTCTATAGTTCTCTGGCTTGTCCTTACCACCCTTCTTAAACAGTGACACCACGTTTGCCAACCACCAGTCTTCCGGCACCTCACTTGTGACTATAAATGATACAAATATCTCAGCAAGAGGCCCAGCAATCACTTCTCTAGCTTCCCACAGAGTTCTCGGGTACACCTGATCAGGTCCTGGGGATTTATCCATCTTTAACCTTTTCAAGACATTCAGCACTTACACCTCTGTAATCTGGACATTTTCCCTGTGCTGTCTCTTCAGCTAAAACAAAAAGCATCTATAGAGAGAAAACAGAATTAATGTTTAGTATTTAGAACTTTGTTTCTGATTTATAGCATCCACAGTTCTTGGTTTTATTTTACCGTTTCTTAAGCTCCTTTGATAACTCTGCCATTTTAATTTTTAATAATTCATTTTGTGGGATATAGGCATTACTGGCTGGCCAGCATTTATTGCCCATCCCTAATTGCCATTGAGAAAGTGGTTGTGAGAGCTGCCTTCTTGAACTGCTGCAGTACACTTGCTGAAGGTTGACTCACAATGCCATTAGAAAGAGAATTCCAGGATTTTGACCCAGAGACAGTGAAAGAACACCAATGTACTCCCAAATCAGGATGGTGAATGGCTTGGAGGGGAGTTGGAAGATGGTGGTTTTCACATACATGTGCTGCTCTTGTCCTTCTAGATGGAAGTGGTTGTGGGTTTGGACGGTATTGTGTGAGGATCTTCGGTGAATTTCTGCAGTGCATCTTGTAGATTGTACACATTGCTGCTACTGAACATCAGTGGCAAAGGAAGTGGGTGCTTGTGGATGTAGTACCAATCAAGCAGGCTGCTTTGTCCCCAGTGCTGTCAAAGTTCTTGAGCGTTGTTGTGGCAGCACTGATCCAGGCAAGTAGGGAGTATTCCATCACACTGCTGAATTATGCCTTGTAAATGGTGGACAGGCTTTGAAGAGTCAGGTGGTGAGTTACTTACCACAGTATTTCTAACTTCTGACCTGTTCTTGTAGCCACTGTGTTTATGTGATGAGTCCAGTTGAGTTTCTGGTCAATGATAACCCCCAGGATGTTGATAATGATCCCTTTTTAATGATTCACATAGCCAAGCAGTTATTATAAACTAGGGCTATTAATTTATTTGTGATTGAAACTGCATGAATTCTGCCCACTCCTGGTGTCTTCAGTTTACAAGAGGCCATTTGGATAAACTGCTTTAATGTAAATTGTGTTCTTTTGTTGAAAGTATGTAAACTATGCTGTTGTTTGGAAATTAAACTGTGATTCTTAAAAAGCTCACTAGGAGGAGTGCTTCCAGCTCCAGTTGTTACATGTTGTGCATAACATTTAGGAGTAAAGGGCAGGATTGCATGCCATTATTAAATAACCTTCTAAAACAGGACTAACTTAAGCATTCTACTCATGTTAAGGAAGATGAAATTTCTCAATGCAACTGAGAAATATGTAAAATAAATTAAGAACTGCAATTCCTTTATGTTAAGTACCATCAAAATATTTGTTAACCCTAAAAAGGAAAAGAAAATATACTGTACTTAAATTAATGTTGCATTTTTCACAATCTCAGGAGATCGCAAAGTTCAAAGTTTGTGCGAAGATTTGTAGCTCGGGTGCTCGTTGTTGTGGTTCTGTTCGCCGAGCTGGAAGTTTTTGTTGCAAACATTTCGTCCCCTGGCTAGGCAACATCATCAGTGCTTGGCAGCCTCCTGCGAAGCGCTTCTTTGATGTTTCCTCCAGTGTTTATAGTGGTATGTCCCTGCCGCTTCCGGTTGTGTTGTCCCAGAATTCATGTTGCTTGTTGTCTGCGTGTGTGGCTACTAAGGATAGCTGGTCGTGTCGTTTCGTGGCTAGGTGATGTTCATGTATGCGGATTGTTAGCTGTCTTCCTGTTTGTCCTATATAGTGTTTAGTGCAGTCCTTGCATGGTATTTTGTACACTACCGTAGTGTACAAAATACCATGCAAGGACTGCACAAAACACTATATAGGACAAACAGGAAGACAGCTAACAATCCGCATACATGAACATCACCTAGTCACGAAACGACACGACCAGCTATCCTTAGTAGCCACACACGCAGACAACAAGCAACATGAATTCGACTGGGACAACACTACTATCATAGGGCAAGCCAGACAGAGAACAGCCAGGGAATTCCTAGAGGCATGGCATTCATCCACAAACTCCATCAACAAACACATCGACTTGGACCCAATATACCAACCACTACAGCGGACAGCTGAAACTGACAACCGGAAGCGGCAGGGACAGACCACTATAAACACCGGAGGAAACATCAAAGAAGCGCTTCGCAGGAGGCTGCCAAGCACTGATGATGTTGCCTAGCCAGGGGATGAAACGTTTGCAACAAAAACTTTCAGCTCGGCGAACAGAACCACAACAACAGATCGCAAAGTACTTTAGAAAAACTGAAGCACTTTTGACACTTGATCTTCACAGAGTGATTTGTAGCCACTGTTTTAATTTAATGAGGAAAATGCAAACTTATAAAGTTCTGCAATGTTTTATGGGGAAATTAAGTATTCCTGAACTTGTTATGGCACTATATATAGCATAAAACAGAAAACAAACTGGGATCTATGAAAAATTGGAGGAATTTGTTGTGTCATTTCATATATTATGTCTTCGTGTCTGCCTATGTTTAGAATGGTTTTTCAGTGAAACATTTTGGTTTATTTTCTTTTGTCTTTTCTCAGGTGGCATTCTGCAAGGATGAACAGAAAAGGAGAGAATAACCCAGGTGGAAATAAACAAATTGAACTGTAAGGCTGGAGAGCAGTAGTAGAATCCAGATGTTCTTAATTGTCTTAATGTCACTCAGAAGGGATTGGGCCTCCTCTGATGTATGCCACGAATAGAGCAAGAGTGCCATGGGATTAACAATTATTCCTTAAATATATTGCTTTGCTAAATACGTGAAACATTCACTATATTCTTCTGCCTGTTCAAAAAGTTAGTATATACTGTCTAAACTACTGACCAGACAATTGTTTTCCAGCTGAAAGTCATAGACAAATTTTCTTTTGTAACTAAGGTAACAATAACTTTGCAAGATATTAGTCCTTTCCACTAAACCATAATGATAACATCAGTTTCTGCAGCTCTTCTGACATTGTGATAATGTCCCTGCCACTGACCCATAAGATCTGGGTTCAAATCCGATTGATGCTGGAGATGTGAGACCATACAGATTGATTAAAACACACACTTATTGTTTTTGATATAGTAATGCAGAAAGGAATTGTATATTATTTGCTGATGTAGAATATTAAAATTAATTATAAAAATTGATTTTAAAAAGTCTACCTAGAATGTGTTTACTACATAGTTCATCATGCAATAAGATTTTTCATACACTTTTGACAATGTAATGATTCCTTTCTTAGTCCATGCCAAATGGTGGACTGAATTCAAGATGCCCAAAATCTAAAATCACAGAAAAAGATGCAAGTACTCAGCATGTCAGGCAGCAACTCTAGGAAGAGAAAAGCGTTGACATTTTAGATAGTGACAATTGACCAGAACTGGTAAAAGATATTACTTACAAACGTGAAAGTTATAAGCAGATACAGAGGCAGAGGAAGTGGCTGGGGAGAACAAAAGGGAAAATCTGTTTTGGATGAAACGTAGGAGAAATTAAATGACAAAAAAATGTGCAAAACAAATGGGGATGATGGGCTAAGAAAAAAAAACAAAATAAAATCTTGAGGAGTTGTAAATGGGAAAAGTAGAATCATCATCAACATCAGCGATGCAAATCAATGAGGGCAATAGTTAGGATCCAAAACTGTGGGGCACGATGTTGAGTGTGCAATTTTGTAGGACCCTAATTACAAGATAATGTGCTATTTCTTCTGCTTATATTGAGCGTTGAAATAGTTGAGGATACTGAGGACACAGACTTTAGAATGGGAATTGAGTAGAGAATTGAAACAACGGGTGCTTGCTGACTGAGCTGACCATTTCCATAAAATGCTCACCCAATCTGCACTTGATCTTCACAGAGTGATTTGGAGGTGTCAGTGTTGGACTGGGGTAGACAAAGTTAAAAATCACAGAATCCCAGGTTATAGTCCAACAGATTTATTTGAAAGCACTAGCTTTCAAAGTGCTGCTTCTTCACCAGGTGGTTGTGGAGCAGAATCATAAGACACAGAATTTATACCAACAGGATTGCAGTGTCATGGAATGTTCCATCATGCTGCAATCTGTTGCTATAATGTCTGTGCTTTATGATTCTGCTCCCCAACCACCTGATGAAGAAGCAGCACTCCGAAAGCTAGTACTTCCAAATAAGTCTGTTGGACTATAACCTGGTGTTGCCTGATTTTTAAGTTTGTCCACAGAATGAAAGAGAATACAATGTATTGTTTTCATAGGTTCTGTTCTTTCCTCCTCACCCACCTTGTCTTGGCTCTTGTTCAAAATCTCTATCTCAAATTCTTTTCATTTCTGACAGATGTTCATCACCTTGAAACATATTAAGTTTGTTTCTCTCACTATGTTAATAGTCTGACCTGCTAAGTATTTAGTGTTTTTATTTCAAATTTATAATTTCTGAATCTATATAGACAAACTCAATCGAAGTTACGAGGATTATTACATAATATTTAAGCAAGTAATTTGATAAAGGTCCTCTGGATATTAAGACTATTATACTTTGTAAAAAAAAAACAACCTTTTTAATTTATCCATGAACTATGTCCTCTTTATCTGCTCAATTATTTGTATGATAAAATATGTTTTCCATAAACAACCTAAATCTGATTTTTGTGCTTTCTTTTGAAGATTAAGCAGGGAAGAAGCAATATGATATTACCTTTTGCCTTATTTAACAGGATGCAACTTCTGTTTTCATTCCGTAGAGATAATCAGGTGACATGAGGGAAAAAATAGAGGAAACTCTGAGGGATGACTGATATGGTCACTGAAAGAATTAGAGTAAACAAGTCTTCAAGTATTCATTCTGAGAAGGTACTATGGTTTGTAATTTCTTGCACACTTGTTTTCCTGTCCGAGTGATACACATGGACCATGACTGTTATGAACTCAACTCCATGTCCTCTATTCTCCAATCAGTTAGCATAGCTCAAATCTTACAGTTACTCCCAGTCATCATAAAATGCATACCATTTAAATTACTGATTCTACTAAACCTCTTGTTAATCTAGAAAACATGATTGCATGTGATTATTTTATATTGCATACAACATTGCTTAAAAATGTATTTATAACTGAAGTAGAATGGACATTAACTACCACGTTACTTGACTTGGAGAGATAGAAGCAGTCCATAACAAGTTAATTTCACTTTTCCAGAAATTTCCTTCCAGTTTCCTTTTGCTTCTTTGCATGCTCCAGATGAGATTGGTCTTATTTAGTGGTAAAGGAAGTTAACAAGAAGATTGATGCTGGCAGAGCAATTGATGTTATTTATTTAGATTTTAGTAAAGCCTTTAATAAGGTTCCACATAGTAGACTAATTAGTAAAGTTAGGTGACATGAGATTCAGGGTGAGCTTGCCAAATGGACACATAATTGGCTTAATTGCAGGAGACGGACAGTAATGGTGGAATGTTACTTTTCGGACTGGAGGCCTTTGATCAGCGCTGTTCCACAGGGATCAGATCTGGATCCTCTTTTATTTGTCATTTATATAAATGATTTGGGTGAGAATACGGAAGGCACGCTAGCAAGTTTGCAGATGACACCAAAATTGGTGGCATTACAAACAGTAAAGAACGTTTTCTAAGAATTAAAGGGATCATGATCAAATGGGTCAATGGGCTGAGAAATGGCAGATGAAGTTCTATCTGGATAAATGCAAGGTATTGCATTTTGGTAAATAGACAAGGGTAGGGCTTACAGAAGTAATGGTAGGGCCTTGGGTGCAGGTATATAATTCTTTGAAGTTTACATCACATATCGACGGGGTGGTTAAAAAGGCATTGGCACGCTTGCCTTCATTGCTCAATACGTTGAGTATAGCAGTTGGGAAGTCATATTGAGGTTGTATAGGACATAGGTGAGGCCTCTTCTGGAATAGTGTGTCCTATTCTGGTTGCCCGGTTATAGGAAGAATATTACAAAGCTGGAGAGGGTTCATGAGAGATTCACCACATAGCGAATTTTGAGGTATAAAGATATGCTGGGACTTTTCTCAATGGAGCATAGGAGGTTGAGAGGCGATCTAATAGAAGTTTATAAAATAATGAGAGGTATAGGTAGAGTTAATGGTATTTGTCTTTTCCCAAGGGTGGGGTATTTCGAGACTAGGGAGCACATTTTTAAGGTGGGAGGGGAGAGATCTAAAAAAGACATGAGGCAATTTTTTTTTGCCACAGGGTAGTTTGCATGTGGAATGAACTTTCTGAGAAAGTGGTGAATATGGGTATGATTACAATGTTTAAAAGACATTTGGATAAATACATGAATAGGAAAGGTTTGGAGGGATATTGGACAGGAGCAAGCAGGTGGGACTAATTTAGTTTGGGATTATGTTTGGCATGGACTGGTTGAACCGAAGGATCTGTTTCTGTGCTGTATGATTCAATACCAAATAAAATGTGGCAATCAGAACTTACAGAAGTCTCACAAATGCTGCATGTACAGTCATAAAGATGTACAGCATGGAAACAGACCCTTCGGTCCAACTTGTCCATGCCGACCAGATATCCTAACCGAATCTAGTCCCATCGGCCAGCAACCGGCCCATATCCCTCCAAACCCTTCCTATTCATATACCCATACAGATGCCTTTTAAATGTTGCAATTGTACTAGCCTCCACCACATACTCTGACAGCTCATTCCATTCACGTACCACCCTCTGTGTAAAAAGGTTGCCCCTTAGGTGTCCTTTATATCTTTCCCCACTCATCGTAAACCTATGCCCTCCAGTTGTGGACTCCTCCACCCAGGGAAAAGACTTTGTCTATTTATCCTAACCATGCCCCTCTTGATTTTATAAGCCTCTAAGGTCACCCCTCAGCCTCCGACGCTCCAGAGAAAATAGCCCCAGCCTATTCAGCCTCTCCCTATAGCTCCAATCCTCCAACCCTAGCAACATCTTTGTAAATCTTTTCTGAACCCTTTCAAGTTTCACAACATCTTTCTGATAGGATAGAGACCAGAATTGCATATAATATTCCAAAAGTGGCCTAATTAATGTCTTGTACAGTCACAACATGACCTCCCAACTCCTGTACTCAATACTCTGACCAATAAAGGAAAGCATACCAAACCCCTTCTTCACTATCCTATCTACCTGTGACTCCACTTTCAAGGAGCTATGAACCTGCACTCCAAGGTTTCTTTGTTCAGCAACACTCCCTCGGACCTTACCATTAAGTGTATAAGTCAGGCTAAGATTAGCTTTCCAAAAATGCAGCACCTTGGATTTATCAAAATTAAACTTCATCTGCATGTCTCAGCCCATTGGCTCATCTGATCAAGATCCCATTGTAATCTGAGGTAACCTTCTTTACTGTTCACTACACCTTCTTTACAGTTTAATCATATGGTCATCCAAATAGTAATTTTTTGATTTTGATCATTTCTGATCAATAACCCTTCTGGTCTTCACAGACTTAGTTCCAAATTTCTTCTGACCTTGTGCTCCATCTCCACTGTGGATCTGATATATGTCAGAAGACCTGGACATGAGGCTGGATGATGATTTGATCTTTATCCATCTTTCCTATTAATAATTTTCAAAACTTAAATCTTATCACCCCTATGAAGGTAAAACTTCATTTTTTGTCTCAATATTCTTCTGACATTGAGACTAGTTACCAAAAAGTGTTGTTAACATTTCATGCAGGGAATTGAAATGTTCTTAGGTAGCTGGAAAGCTGGGCAAGACCCCTGGTTTGGAATTCTTAGTATTGATTAACCATTATATACTCTGCAATGTGATAATCCATTGCAAAAAATGTTACATCTTTGTTTTAACAAAACTGAGAAACTGTTGTTGGATAAACTGGATGCTGTAAGTCTGGACCCAAAAATCTGTTGCAGTTCCGAACCAAGTTCATGTTCAACTGTTAAAACTGTCATTTTTCAAAGTCTGTCTAATAGCTCAGGGGGATAACAATAAATTCTCCGATACAATCAGGACTAGCTTATACTCATTCAACCCGCAGACTCTGTTTGAGCCTCTCAAGCAGTCATAGATCATTTGATTCAGCTTTACGTTTCTGGCTACACTTGTAATATACACTTATAATATAGCCTCGCCTGAATAAGAATTCATTCTCTAATGATAATGTGCCATCTTAAGCCAGATCTGTACCTATAACTTGAAAAGATCAGACCTTGTATTTTTTGATTATTTTGATTGATTTGGATTAAAATGGAAAAAGACTGTTTTACAGCAAAGGACTGAAGAAGGAATTGCTGTCATTTTAAAAAGAAAGTTATTTAAATTCATTGTAAGTCATGTTCACACATCTACTTTATTCAACAGGTCTGGGGAGAAATGTGTTTATAGATGGGCTCACACTAGGGAGGGTATTCAAAGTGTGATTCAACTACAGGTTGCAGATTGGTGTGTAGTTCAACCAGTTGTGGATGACCAAGACCATTAGCCTGACAACAATTATTTAATTGTTCCTGGGAAGCTCAACAACATGTAGGCATGCACAATGCTAGCAGAGAGAAGGTTTCTCCTTCTCTCTCGTATCATACCTAAAGCCGAAAGAAAGCTAGTTTCTTTGCCTTCACCTGTTACTGTAAGCTGTGACCAAGTCAGAGACCTTTCTGTTAATGTACCAATTGCCTGTGCTTCTTGCAGTATAAAAAGAACCTGGGAAAAGAATTTGGAGAACTGAAAGTCCTGGTTAGCAAAAGAGTCATAGAGTCAAAGAGATGTACAGCATGGAAACAAACCCTTCGGTCCAACTCGTCCATGTTGACCAGATATCCCAACCCATCTAGTCCCATCTACCAGCATCCGGCACATCTCTCTCCAAACCCTTCCTATTCATATACCCATCCAAGTGCCTTTTAAATGTTGCAAATGTGTACTATCTTCCACCACTTCCTCTACAGCTCGTTCCATACATGCACCACCCTCTACATAAAAAAGCAACACCACTGACTCTTCATTGTGCTTTTAATATGATCCATGATTTTGGAGCCTTCTGGGAACATTGAAGATTTTTAACCCCCAATGGCCAGCATTATAGCAATGCTATTTTGTCGAATTGGTCTGGCAATTATCAAATGTTTGTCTCATGCTAAGGAAACTGATACTGTTTCTAAAGTACTGGGCAAGTAGATGCAGCTGCCAAGCAGGCAGCCTTACTCCCCAAACATCTGGTTCCTCAGCAAAACCCGGTTAGATACAGTATAAGGATGGGTATGCCAGACCTGGGTAAGGTACAGAATTCATGGCTCCTAAAGCGTTTACTAGACATGATACTGATGGGGATGCACTTATGTAAATGACTAAAACTATCCCCTGTGCAATGATTAAATGTACCAGTCGCCACTGCTCCCCTGAAGGACCTCGCGTCTCATGAATATGCCTCAAGGAGGAGTGTGTCTCTGTTGTCACTGGTGTTTAGGCCCTTTGTTGAATGGGTAATAGCACCCACCTTCATTATGAGATCCCGAATGGTATCCACATCTTCCCAATTGTGGGATGGAAGGAACCATTCTTGGACAATAATCACACCCCTTACCACTTTCTATTGAACAGCTTTCACCCAAGCGCTGAGGACAGCCATACTTTATATCCATGGACATCCCATGTGTTCAGGGAAGTCATAAAGACAGGCCCGCTTCTTATTGGGAAGCTTCCTCCATTATCTATATGAAACCTGGTTACTATTTTTTCTAGCCAAGGCAAAGCAACCAATTTCCTTGTCCTTAATAAAATTGGCACTCCCCATGTTGTAATTGCAGGAACAATTTTTCCGATCACGGTTCCCTGTTCGATTACTTGGGAATGGGATCGGGATTTCCCTGTTAAACGTTCAGTCTCACCTGAGTTTTGCGCACATTGGAGGAATGCTAAGACTTTGAGCTCCACTAAAACTGACTCTCTAGGGTATGCATTCCTTAGTACCTTTACCTTGCGAGGTTCTGCAAGAATCATCAGCCATCAGAATCGAAATTATCTCATTTGCAATCTTACCCTCTTGGTTAATGAGACGGCTGCTGCCCTGGCAAGAGTTAAGGACATGCTTTCAGAATTGCGCCTACTTTCCCAACAAAACCAGTGCGCCCACCATTACACATTTGCAAAGGAAGGTGGAGTTTGCGCCATAGTCAAAGGCAAATGCATTATGAGGGTCACTGACCTCATCGAAAATATCACCAGCCAGATAGATAATATCTGCACCTTTGTCAGCCAAATGACTGAAGGCACAGGATGGGGAGATTGAGGTTTTGGCTCATGGTACAACTGGCTTATCAATATGGCTATGTATGCTGCCATTGTTTTAGTTGATCTTTTTGTGGGTATTGCTATTGTTAAGTATTATTACTAAGATATTAGCTTCTATTGATAGCATTGATTCCACCCAGAAGATGCTTATTCTCCACTTAGATGAAGGTGAGGAAACACCATTGTCTGCCCCTGGTCCTCCCCGGGGGAGGAGGAGGTATGACAGTCTTTGGCTGCCAGCAAATTGGATTAATATGATCAGTGCCCTCGCATTTATAGTGTGGTCAAAAGGGGGAAGTGAGGATCTAAAATCTGGATTTAGACTGTTGTCAGGAGCAACAAATCTATGCAAGCCTTTATTAACCACAAAATGGCTTTTCAATACAAAGTAACATAACAAAATGACTTCAGGTTAACACTTTGCTAAAATGGTTGGAAGCTGCATTCCTGCTTTGCTGAGCTAGCTGAATTAAAATATAAAGCAGACAATGAAGTCTTCATAAAATAAATAATAAAACTTTAACTGACCACTCTGACTAACCTTGAACCACAAGCATGAGACGATAATGTGCAAATGACAGTACTGTTTCTCAGGAAATATCATTGGATTAACCTGCTGTCCATTATGTCACTTTATTACATTTCATTGGTTTTCCTTTGTAATTAAGATTGCACTGTCTCTTAAGAAACCTATAAAAATGACTTATTGTTCAAATTCAATTGCACAGTTTCTCCAAGGAACACAGAAGCTTTTAACCTCTGTGTTGCTGGACAAAATTGTGCCCGGCGTCGAGAATAAACTGTGAAATTTTGCTGAAGCAGACTGCATTCCTGTTGATTATTTGACTGGATGCAGAACCAAGGGACCCCTCTTGGGGGGTCGAGATCTACAAGGTCCCTTTTAAATCATTCCCCTCTCATCCTAAACCTATGCCCTCTCGTTCTGGACTACCCCAGCCCAGGGAAGAGACTTTGTCTATTTATCCTATCCATGCCCACATGATTTTATAAACCTCTAAGGACACCTCTCAGCCTCCGACACTCCAGGGAAAACAGCCCCAGCCTATTCAACCTCTCCCTATAGCTCAAATCCTCCAACTCTGGCAACATCCTTGTAGATCTTTCCTGAACACTTCCAAATTTCACAACATCCTTCCGATAGGAAGGAGACCAGAATTGCATGCAATATTCCAAAAGTGGCCTAACCAGTGTCCTGTACAGCTGAAACATGACCTCCCAACTCCTGTACTCAATACTCTGACCAATATAGGAAAGCATTCCAAATGCCGCTTTCACTATCCTATCTACCTGCGACTACACTTTCAAGGTGCTATGAACCTGCACTTCAAGGTTTCTTTGTTCAGCAACACTCTTTAGGACCTTACCATTAAGTGCATAAGACCTCCTCTGATTTGCCTTTCCAAAATGCATCACCTCGCATTTGTCTAATTTAAACTCCATCTGCCACTCCTCAGCCCAATCTGATCAAGATCCCGTTATAATCCAAGGTAACCTTCTTTGCTGTCCACCACACCTCCAATTTTGGTGTCATCTGCAAACTTACTAGCTATACCTCTTATGCTCACATCCAATTCATTTATATAAATGATGAAAAGTAGTGGAGTCAGCACCGATCCTTTTGGCATTCCACTGGTCACAGGCCTCCAGTCAGAAAAACAATCCTCTACCACCACCCTCTGTCTTCTACCTTTGAGCCAGTTCTGGATCCCAAATGGCTAGTTCTCCCTGTATTCCATGAGATCTAACCTTGCTAACCAGTTTCCCATGGGGAACATTGTTGAACGCCTTACTGAAGTCCATATAGATCACATCCACCGAGAATAATCTCAGCAAATTCTATGGATTGGGGTCATTGAACTACTTCCCCCAGGTCATTTATCCTCCACCCAACACTAATATTTTTTGTCTCTGTCCGTGTGTGTGTGTGAGAATGAGGAGGTTTAAAAGGGGGTTAGAGTTTAACTACGAACATTGTACAACAACAGTTCACAGTTTATCTGTATTAGAATATCTATATTTGTAGTAAACTGTAGGTCTTGTTAACAACATAAACCTGGCCCATGTTTTTTGTGAGCCTTGGTCTTTCAGATACGCAAATTGGGAACTTTGTGTACATAATATTTTTATCTTTTATGACCACTTGCAGAATAGCAGGGCTTGATTTCCAGACCACCACTACAGTGAGGCTTGATAACTTCATTACTAAGTGTAGTTTAAAATCATACAACACCAGGTTATAGTCCAACAGGTTTATTTGAAAGCTTTAGCTTTCAAAGCACTGCTTAGAAAGCTAGTGGTTCCAAATAAACCTGTTGGACTATAACCTAATGTCGTGTGATTTTTAACTTTGTCCACCCCAGTCCAACACCAGCTCCTCCACGTCATGAGTGTAGTTTGGCAGCATTTGAACAGATATTAGTCAAGTCCTTCCTCAAATCCTCTGTGACTTAAGTACAATGACCAGGTTGCAATATTTACTGCAATTCTTAACCCAGACCTTATTGAACTAGTTAAACTATTTCTGTGATTCAGGCTGCAACAAAGACCTGTTTATGTTGAATATTTATTTTTTAATCCATTGGCTGGATTAGGCATTGGATTTTCTAAAAACCAGTTTTAAGTGAAACAAGGACATGGACAAACTAATGATGACTATAATAAATTGTATTACTCTGAAGTCCACGTTAAACAACATCAAAATTCATGGTTATTTACTTGTGCACATTCCATGCAGAACAAAATAAATGAATTAATGGCACAAATAGAGGTTAATGGATAAGAATCTTATGCCTGTAATCATTATGGAGACATAATTACGAGAGGATTACAACTGGGAAATATGATAACAAGAAACGATCCAGGATCAGATGATGCATAATCCATGTAAATGGATGTAAAGAATAACAAGGGAAGATGATACCGGTGGGAGTAATCTATAGGCTTCCTAAAAAGTATCTGTTCTGTAAGACAGAGAATAATTCAGGAGATAATGAGAGTAATAAAAAGACAGTACATTAGTCATAGCAGACTTTAATTTTCATGTAGATTGGGAAAGTCAAATTGGCAAAAGTAGCCATGAGGAAGAATTGTGTGTGTATTCAGGGTAGTTTCTTAGAAGATCAGGGGATCAGACCATTTTGGATCTGATAACGTGTACAGTAATGAAGCAGGTTTAATAAATTATCTCAGATGAAAAGATCACCAAGAAACAGTAACTATAACATGTTACTGTTCCTTGATGGAATGGTAGAATTTAGTTTTACTTTGAGAGGGAGTAATATGGGTCAAAAACAACTGTGCTAAACTTAAGGATAATTACAGAGGGATGAGGGCAGAGTTGGCTGGAGTGGACTAAGAAAGGGATTTAGCAGAAAAAAGATGGTTGAGAGACAATGGTAAACATCTAAGAAACTATTTCATGACTCATTTCAAGGAAGGGGATGAACTGACCATGGTTAGTCAAAGAAATTAGGGATAGCATCAAATTTAAGTAACATAGTGTGGCAAAGATTAATGACAGGCCACAGGATTGGACAAGTTTTAAAAGCCAACAAAAGATGAACAAAAACAAAAAGAGGAAGAAAATAAATTGAGGATAAACTTACGAGTATTTTAAAAGTAGACAGTAAGAGGCAAATAAAGTTAAGAAGAATCCAAAGGGTTTTTACAAATACATTAAAGACAAAAGGGTAATTAGGGAGAGAATAGGGCCCCTCAAAGATCAGCAAGATGACCTTTGTGTGAAACCGCAGGAGATGGGGAGATACTAAATGAATATTTTGCATCAGTATTTACTGTGGAAAAGGACATGGAAGATATAGAATGTAGAGAAATATATGGTGACATTTTGAAAAATGTCGATATTACAGAGGAGGAAGTGCTGGATGTCTTGAAACGCATAAAAGTGGATAAATCCCCAGGACCTGATCAGGTGTACCCTAGAACTCTGTGGGAGGCTAGGGAAGTGATTGCTGGGCCTCTTGCTGAGATATTTGTATCATTGATAGTCACAGGTGAGGTGCCGGAAGACTGGAGGTTGGCTAACATGGTGCCACTGTTTAAGAAGGATGGTAAGGACAAGCTAGGGAACTATAGACCAGTGAGCCTGACGTCGGTGATGGGCAAGTTGTTGGAGGGAATCCTGAGGGACAGG
>NC_057712.1:3154309-3158514 GCF_004010195.1 Chiloscyllium plagiosum | reverse complement strand
AAAGGTAGAAGACAGAGGGTGGTGGTGGAGGGTTGTTTTTCAGACTGGAGGCCTGTGACCAGTGGAGTGCCACAAGAATCGGTGCTGGGCCCACTACTTTTCATCATTTATATAAATGATTTGGATGTGAGCATAAGAGATATAGTTAGTAAGTTTGCAGATGACACCAAAATTGGAGGTGTAGTGAACAGTAAAGAAGGTTACCTCAGATTACAACGGGATCTTGATCAGATGGGCCAATGGGCTGAGAAGTGGCAGATGGAGTTTCATTCAGATAAATGTGAGGTGCTGCGTTTTGGGAAAGCAAACCTTAGCAGGACTTATACACTTAATGCTAAGGTCTTAGGGAGTGTTAATGAACAAAAAGACCTTGGAGTGCAGGTTCATAGCTCCTTGAAAGTGGAGTCACAGGCAGATAGGATAGTGAAGAAGGTATTTGGTATGCTTTCCTTTATTGGTCAGAGTATTGAGTATAGGAGTTGGAAGGTCTTGTTGCGGCTGTACAGGACACTGGTTAGGCCACTGTTGGAATATTGCATGCAATTCTGGTCTCCTTACATCTGGAAGGATGATGTGAAACTTGGAAAGATTCAGAAAAGATTTACAAGGTTGTTGCCAGGGTTGGAGGATTTGAGGAGAAAGTGAGGAGATCAGAGCTGAAAATGTGTTGCTGGAAAAGCGCAGCAGGTAGGGCTTATGCACGAAACGTCGATTCTCCTATTCCTTGGAGGATTTGAGCTAAAGGGAGAGGCTGAATAGGCTACAGCTGTTTTCCTGGAGCGTCGGAGGCTGAGATTTATAAAATCATGAGGGGCATGGATAGGATAAATAGACAAAGTCTTTTCCCTGCGGTGGGGGAGTCCAGAACTAGAGGGCATAGGTTTAGGATGAGAGGGGAAAGATATAAAAAAGAGACCTAAGGAGCAACTTTTTCATGCAAAGGATGGTACGTGTACGGAATGAGCTGCCAGAGGAAGTGGTAGAGGCTGGTACAATTGCAACATTTAAAAGGCATTTGGATTGGTATATGAATAGGAAGGGTTTGGAGGGATATGGGCTGGGTGCTGGCAAATGGGACTAGATTGGGTTGGGATATCTGGTCAGCATGGACAAGTTGGACCGAAGGGTCTGTTTCTGTGCTGTACACCTCTATGATGCTAAGAGCTTCTTTAAATTAAAAAAAAGAGGGAGCCCAAAGTGAATGTAGGCTCCTTAGAAAACTAGACTTGGGAAATAATGATGGGGAATCAGGAAATGGCATAAATGTTGGAGAAATACTTTGTGTCAGTCTTCACAGTAGAGGACGCTAATTGCATTATAAAAGTATTAAATAATCAAGAAGCTAAAAGAAGGGAAGAACAACTCACTAGAGGAAAGGTACTAGGTAAACTAATGGGATTAAAAGTATATACAAGGCTGAATTAGGCAGAGTTTAAATCAGTACGGGAATCAAGGGTTGTGGGAAAAGGCAGAAGTCAGCTTATCGGACTGTCTAAATCTCATTAAATGACAACAGACTCGATGGACTGAATGGCCTAATTTTGCACCTGTTAATGGTCTTATGGAAGTTATGACATAGTTTGATAAATTTAATATTTATACATCGGTGGGCTTTGAGCACAATAAAGTGCTTTGAGCAACTAGACATAAGCAGATGAATACATATTGAATTGACAAATGAGGAGGAGGAAAATACAGCAGCCATTCCACCCCTCCTCATCTGATTGTATCATTGCCATAACCTTGGTCTTGAATTAAAAACAGGTGTTTGCCGCATATATTCATCTGGGTACAGAGGCACTGATCATTCCAATAATCTGTCCAAGTGCCCTTTCGTTAAAGATATCAAATAGATCAATATTTAATTCAACAACACACACATAACTCTCTCATATATAAATAGAACATTCAAAAAACCACTTGTATTTGTGTTTTCCTTGATATTTTATTCTTATTTGAGATTCAGTTCACCTGTATCCAACAAAACAGGCCATAACCTCAAGGCCACATAAGATTCTATTAATTGTGCTGGATCAGAAACACATTTCAAATTTGTGCTTATTTTCTATGGTGCACAGACACATTTTAAATGACCGATTTTTCATATCAAATATGTTTATTCACAAACTAATTAGTAGACATCAATTAAAACTACTAAATGGTTCAGTACAATTCTTTTTAAAGTCATTCTCAGTTATTTTTAAATTGGCATACCCACAGGTAGAAAACTAGACAGCATTCTGAAAGATACTTGGTTATGGTGATCCTTTTTTCAGCTAAATACATAGAAATGCACAAGGTTACTTTTATATACTTCAAAAATACTTTGGAATGGAAGAAGAAATAAAAGAATCAATTACATTCTTTCATTCTTCCTGATTCATGGAAAAGCTGACCTTTTGGATTATGCAAACCAATTTTAGTGGAATCTTGAAACATAATCTAACCAATGCAATTTCAAGGGCATTTTGGACATGAATTCCAGATTGCTCCCAAAGTAGAAACTCTACCCCATATCATGATCTAATTTTGCACATTGTGGTGCAGACACCCACCTGTCATTGCCATTGCTGTGTGCTTTAACAGAAAGGGTACATACCTATTTTCCTAACATATGGAGCTATTTTACAATTCAGTCTGTAGGCGAGGAGCCAAACTTTCTCTGAACTCAGGCATGGATAAACTGCTTACTTGCCGCATTCTACCTTAACTTGCATTATTCAATGCTCCTTGTAGAGCCAGATACAGAATTCTTGGGGGCTCTAATAGTAGGATATTTCAGGGCTCTGAAGCACCCTTACGTCTCAGCCCATTTCTCTCTGCAGTACCAGGAAATCAGGAGTTCAGCCACAATGGGAAGAAATAGCAGACTGAACAGTTTTTAAATTCATTAGCTTAATAATTCTCCCTTGTGTTAAGGCAGGTGAACTTACAGTGTTATCCTCGCCGCTTCTTGGTGCTTTTCTTCAATTTCTTGAGGATTTCCTTCCAGGTCCACAAAAAGTCAATTTAGATCTGACTCTTATTCTTATCAACTGACAAAAGACAGGTCCTTAAAATGCCATCTTGACATTTAGTTCAGAACTGCAGCAGAATGTTTAGATTGCAACCATGAAACCAGGTTTTCCAAACATTGGAGGGAATAATTTAAACAATATTCCAGCCTTTGCTTACAGTACACCTGTATTTATTCCATTTGTGTCTTGTATCATCATTACCTGGCTCAGACTTCTTACTAGTACAAAATGAACATTATTTGTAATTCTTGTTGTTTAAGTTGTACCATATGTACCTGTGAATTGGGAGCACTTGCCACTTTGATTGGTTGTGGTTAAACATGATTAAGTACAGGGTTAGGTCTTTATAAATAATAAAATATGAAAAATATTCCCTTAAGAGATCAAATTCTGCAAGGCTGGTTTCTGTTTTTTATCAGCTGCAGCCGGTATCAAGCGTGTAGCCAATATTCTATATTAAAGCAAAGGAGCTTGAATATGGAGAACAACAGTGCACCTTTTGGGACTCAGGGCGACAAGATTTCCATAATTATCTGTTATTGAACTCTTGGGAGAAAAGAAAAAATATTGCTTAACACATGTACTTTGAGTCTTCAAATTCAAATGGAGAAAATGTAACTGAGATGATGTTCAATTTTGAACCTTCTTTAAGAAAGTTTACCACATAACAGTGCAGCCTGATTTCCAATTATTTTATGTTGATGGAATTAAATTGATGCAATAAACTGAAGTAGTGTCTGAGCTGCAATCCTTCATCAGAACTGTCCAGAAACAACAAAGGTATTCTTGCTATCAGTCATTTTAGTAAGGAGAGGAATTGGAGTTTCATATGACTGAGTGCGCAGTTGAACAGCAGTAAAGACCTTTAGGGTGTAGTTTTGCTCGCTGAGCTGTAGATTTGATATCCAGACGTTTCATTACCTGGCTAGGTAACATCATCAGTGGCGACCTCCAAGTGAAGCGAAGCTGTTGTCCCCTGCTTTCTATTTATATCTTTCTCCTGGATGGGGTTCCTGGGGTTTGTGGTGATGTCATTTCCTGTTTGTTTTCTGAGGGGTTGATAGATGGCATCTAGATCTATGTGTTTTTTATGGCGTTGTGGTTGGAGTGCCAGGCCTCTAGGAATTCTCTGGCATGCCTTTGCTTAGCCTGTCCCAGGATAGATGTGTTGTCCCAGTCGAAATGGTG
>NC_057712.1:3153128-3153611 GCF_004010195.1 Chiloscyllium plagiosum | reverse complement strand
CTCTTCTATCTTGTTTCGTTTTGTGATGACAAAGGTGTCATCTACATAGCGGACCCAGATTTTTGGTTTGATGGTTGGTAGGGCTGTTTGTTCTAGTCTTTGCATTACTGCTTCTGCTATGAATCCTATGAAACAAACTTAAAAGACCCAGTACAACCCATGGACAAAACCAACGTCATCTACAAAATTCCATGCAAGGACTGCCACAAACACTACGTAGGACAAACAGGAAGAAAGTTAGCCACCAGGAAACACGAACACCAGCTAGCCACAAAAAGACATGACCCTCTCTCCCTCGTAGCCCTACACACGGATGAATAAAAACACCATTTCGACTGGGACAACACATCTATCCTGAGAGAGGCTAAGCAAAGACATGCCAGAGAATTCCTAGAGGCCTGGCATTCCAACCACAACGCCATTAACAAACGCCTAGATCTAGATGCCATCTATCAACCCCTCAGAAAACAAACAGGAAATGAC
>NC_057712.1:3124930-3153084 GCF_004010195.1 Chiloscyllium plagiosum | reverse complement strand
CTTGTTGGGCCGAAGGGCCTGTTTCCACACTGTAAGTAATCTAATCTAATCTAATCTAAACCTACACCCTAAACCTCAACCTGAGCTACAAACCTTCACAAACCTTGCAGTAAAGAACTTCCCTGCTTTCTCCTCAGAGTTCAGAAGGGAAGTAACATTTTAAGTACAGTGGAGGAAGATCAACAGTTAACACATCAATCGCAACTTCAGTTAATTTTAGCCAAGCTGCAATACTCAAATTCTGATGTCCCAGAAGATGTTTGAAGATTTTTGAAAATTGCCTTTCAGATCACAGAATGGTTACAGTACAGGAGGCCATTCAGTATATTGCCTCTGGACTGACTCTCTGAATAAATGTCTCACTTAATGCCATTTTCGAGCATACTCCACATAATCCTGCACATTGCTTTTTTTAAGTCTGAGCATCTTTTAAATTTATCAATTGAGTCTGCCTCCAACTCATTCTCAGGTGCAGATTCTAACGACTTACTGCATGAGAAAACTTTTTCTCGTGTCATTTCAGAGATTGGAGAGGTAATGGCCCAGTGGTAGACTAGTAATTCAGAAACTCAGCAAATGTTCTGGGGATCTGGGTTCAAATCCTGCCATAGGATTGTGGAATTGGAATTCAGTAAAAGAATCTGGCATTAAGGATCTAATGATGACCATGATTTATAATTGGATTTATAATCATCTATAAAGGAATAATTTGATTAGGGATCGTCAACATGATTTTGTGAAGGGTATGTCTTGTACAGCTTACCAGAGTCTTGTACAGCTGAAGCATGACCTTGTGGCTCCAAAACTCAATCTCCCTACCAATAAACACCAACACAGGCCTTCTAAACATACCCTTCACAAAACCGCGTTGACTATCCCTAATCAAATTATTCCTTTATAGATGATTATAAATCCAATTATAACCTTATTGAGTTCTTCAAGAAGGTGGCAAAACAGGTGGATGAAGGTAAAGCAGTTGATGTGGTGTATATGAGTTCAGTATGGCATTTGATAAGGTTCCACACGGTAGGCTATTGCACAAAATAGAGTTTGGGGATTGAAGGTGATTTAATGGCTCGGTGAAAGAAGACGGTGGGGGTTGATGGAAATGTTCATCCTAGAGCTCATTTACCAGTAGTGTGCCACAAGGATCTGTTTGGGGCCACTGCTGTTTGTCATTTTTATAAATGATCTGGATGTGGGCGTAGAAGGATGGGTTAGTAAATTTGTAGATGGCACTAAGCAGAGTTGTGGACAGTGCCAAAGGATGTTGTGGGTTACAGAGGGATGGAGATAAGATGCAGAGCTGGGCTGAGAGATGGCAAATGGAGTTTAATGTGGAAAAGTGCGAGGTAGTTCACTTCAGAAGAAGTAACAGGAATGCAGAGTATGGGGCTAATGGTAAAATTCTTGGCAGTATAGATGAACAGAAAGATCTCGCTGTCCAGGTGCATAAATCCCTGAAAGTTGCCACCCAGGTTGATAGGGTTATTTAGAAGGCCTGTGATGTGTTGGTGTTTATTGGTAGGGGGATTGAGGTTTGGAGCCACAAGGTCATGCTTCAGCTGTACAAGACACTGGTGAGGCTGCACCTGGAGTATTGTGTACAGTTCTGGTCACTGCATTATAGGAAGGATGTGGAAGCTTTGGAAAGGGTTCAGAGGAGATTTACGAGGATGTTGCCTGGTCTGGAGGGAAGGTCTTACAAGGAAAGGCTGGGGGATCTGAGGTTGTTTTCATTAGAGAGAAGAAGGTTGAGAGGTGACTTAATTGAGATGTATAAGATTATCAGAGGGTTACATAGGCTGGACAGTGAGAGCCTTTTTCCTCAGATGGTGAAGGCTAACACGAGGGGACATAGCTTTAAATTGAGGGGTGATAGACTTAGGACAGATATCAGGGGTAGTTTCTTCACTCGGAGAGTAGTAGGCGCATGGAACGGCCTGCCTGCAACAGTAGTAGATTCGCCGACATTAAGGGCATTTAAATGGACATTGGGCTTACATATGTATAATAATAGAATATTGTAGGTTGGATGGACATCAGATTAATTTCACAGGTCGGTGCACCATTGAGGGCCAAAGGCCCTGTACTGCGCTATAATGTTCCATGTTCTATCTATGTTCTATGAATCCATTGTCAATTGATGGAAAAACCCATCTGGTTCACTAATGACTTTCAGGGAAGGAAATCTGCTGGTAGGAAAGTGAGGACTGCAGATGCTGGAGATCAGAATCGAGAGTATGGTACTGGAAAAGCACAGCAGGTCAGGCATACATCCAAGGAGTAGCAGAATCAATGTTTCAGGTATAAGCCCAGATGATAGCTTATGCCCGCAGCATTGATTCTCCTGCTCCTCAGATGCTGCCTGATCTTCTGTGTTTTCCCAGCACCACACTCTTGACAAGGAAATCTGCTGGCCTACAGGTGACTCCAGACCCGCAGCAATGTGGTTGACTCTTAACTGCCCTGTGGGCAATAAATGCTGGTCTGGCCAGAGATGCCCACATCCTGTGAGTAAATAAAATAAAATTTGCTTCTTTTGCCAATTACTTAAAATCTGTGCCGTCTCATTCTCAATCCTTTCACAAATGGGTACTTTTTTTTCTAATTTACTCCGGCCCGATCTCTCATGATTTTAAATGCCTTTACTGAATATCTTTTCAGCTTTGTCTTCTCCAATGTATATTGTAGCATTCTAGATATGTACTGTTGATCACCTCCACACCAAGTATTACGGTAATTGTGAATAGTGTGAAGGACCAAACACAAGCTGGCTCTTTAAATAAAGAAAATAGTCAAACTGGAAGCTTGCAACAAAAACAGAAACAGCTGGGAATACCCAACAGGTTGCTCAGCCAACCTTAAAGAAGAAGTTTGGTTAATGTGTCAGAAAAAAAACGACATGAAAATGCAGCACTGGTGATGAAAACATGGATACCGATATGGAGGTTTGATAAACCTTTAATCAAATACTGTTTAATGTACTACATACTTCTGAATTGATGTTCTGGCAACGTACACGAAGGATACACCAACAACTGCTCTTTCACAACAAGTGCCAGGCAGTGCTTCTATCTCTAAATAAAAGTCAAGATCTCAGGGGAACAAAATGCCACTAGAACAGATTATTCTGGAAATACTCTGTAGTTCTCACTGCATCTGTCAAGATTAGATTAGATTACTTACAGCGTGGAAACGGGCCCTTCGGCCCAACAAGTCCACACCGACCCGCCGAAGCGTAACCCACCAATTCCCCTACATTTACCCCTTTACCTAACACTACGGGCAATTTTAGCATGGCCAATTCACCTGGCCTGCACATCTATGGACTGTGGGAGGAAACCGGAGCACCCGGAGGAAACCCACGCAGGCACGGGGAGAATGTGCAAACTCCACACAGTCAGTCGCCTGAGTCAGGAATTGAACCCGGGTCTCTGGCGCTGTGAGGCAGCAGTGCTAACCACTGTGCCACCCACAAAGGCAGAAACAGAGCTATTGTTTGAAACTGCTAGCCTTTTATCTTAAAATGCCCTGAGACTGAATATCACAAGCACAGTTTGAGGTCCACAAGGAACTTGACCAGCTGGAGGTTTCACATTCACATCAACAAAAACAACAAACGAAAGCTATCAGTTTCAAAAGCAAGCATGGATATAGATTTATACTAAGTTATACTGAAAATATGAGTCTTTTGGAACTTAAATGGACATTTTGTGATTTGTCTAGTAGAAGCCCTCTTCCCTGAGTTCATGCTAGCATTTTCAGCCTTATTCCCATTCACATCAACACTTCCCACAAATTACTTCCTTTTCACACCTATCTAATCTATCACTCTTCTCCTGAATATAGGATTATATTCACTGGGATCTTGATGAATCAGAGTCATACAGCACAAAAACAGACCCTTTGGTCCAACTAGTCCACACTAACCATGTTCCTAAACTAGTCCCACCTGCCTGCATTTGGCCCATATCCCTCCAAACCTTTCCTCTTCGTATATTTATCCAAATGCCCTTTAAATGTTGTAACTGTACCTGCGTCTACCACTTCCTCTGGCAGTTTGTTCCACACATGAAGAACTCTAAGAAATTGCCCCCCAGGTCCTTTTTAAATCTTTCTCTTGTCACCTTAAACCTATGTCCCTAGTTTTCAACTCCCCCACCCTCAGGAAAAGATCCTTGTTATTTACCATTTCTGCCCCTCATGGTTTTATAAACCTCTACAAGGTTACCTATCCTACACTCCAGTGAAAAAGAGTCCCAGTCTAACCTTTATAACTCAAACTCTCTATTCCCAGCAACATCCTGGTAAATCCTTCCTCAACCTTCTCCAATTTAACAATATCGTATCGGAATCTACAAAATTTTCACCGAGAGATACCCAATGACCGGGGGTTCATCAAGAGTGATGAGTCTATGGAATTCTCTGCCATAATATTGTATGTTTTCAAGGAGAGAGATATAGTTCTTCAGGCTAAAGGGATCAAAGAGCAGAGGGAGAAACAGGAACAGGGTATTGAGTTAATAATCAGCCATGATCATATTGAATGGATCAATGGGCCAAATGGTCTATTTGTGCTCCTATTTCCTACGTTTTATTCTTCACCGCTTCAGTCCAAGTTGCTGACCTCTTCAATGACTTCCTTAGAAATACAAAAACATTTATTCTAAAGTTTGTTTTAAATTGTATATATTTTGTTACATTTTAGTTTTTGTGCATGTAAAATCATGATGTACGAATGGAGTTATAAAACATGAAACTTTCTAAACCGACTAAGCAACAAATCAGAATGTTATATTTGCTTTCATTATACAAATAATAACATGAAACAGTTATGCAATTGGGCAGCCAATTGCTGTCCGAAGCTCCACTGACATCCCAATCCTTAATGATCGAGTAACCTAGGATAACCATGTAAAGGACAATGGTAAAACAGTTGCAAAAATCTTCAACCACAGGTACAGAGTGTATAAACTATCTTTGCCACCGTCTGAGGCCCTCAGTATCAGAGGAGCTAGTCTTCAGCCGGTTTGATCCAATCCACATAATATCAGAAATGGCTGAAGGCACTGTACACTGCAAGCACTACAGATTGTGACAGCATCCTAGCTTGACAGTTTATCTTCAGTATTAGTCAGACTCTAAGACAAGCTGCTCTAGTCCATCTGCAACAATAGCATCTAGTTATTTTGAAATCACTCTTCTTGGACATGTTATGACATGTTTTGGGAGCAGCTGGGACTTGAACCTCAACCTCCCAGATCAGAGGTAGGGTCTCTACCACTGTGCCACAAAACCTCCATCAGTGGTATCTCCTTGACAATATGGAATGTTGTCCACCTGTCCAAAAAATTAGAACAAATCCAATCTAACCCAACGCTTACCATGTTCTCAACAACAATCCTATCAGTCTCCTCTCAATCATCATGAAACGGTGTTGTTACCAGTGTTATCAAGTGCCCTCATTCAGTAACAGCCTACTTACCAATGCTCTGCTTGCATAACAAGGGGCATCGAATTCCAGACTTCACTACCATCTTTATCTAAACATGACCAAAGAGCTGACTTCAAGAGGTGAAGTGAAAGTTAACAACCCTTGACATGAATAAAATATTTGACTGTATATGGGGTCAAAGAATCCTCAAAATTAAAGTCAATGGGGATAAGTGGTAGAAATTTACCAATTGGAGCCAGACTTATTAGAAACAAAGATGGCTGTAGTTATTGTAGGAGAAAGTGAGGACTGCAGATGCTGGAAATCAGAGTCAAGAGTGTGGTGCTGAGAAAGCACAGCAGGTCAGGCAGCGTCCGAGAAGCAGGAGAATCAACATTGAGCATGAACTCTTCATCAGGAATCAAATGTCTTCGTAATGAAGAGCTGATGCTCAAAACGTCAATTCTCCTGCTCCTTGGATGCTGCCTGACCAGCTCTGCTTTTCCAGCACCACACTCTGTAGTTATTGTAGGCCAATCAACCAGCCCCAGGACATCAATGCAAGTGGTCCTCTGGACAGTAACCTAGGCCTAGTTAACTCAGTTCAGTTGCTTCATCAATGACCTTCCTATCATAAGTTCAGAAATGGGAATATTTGCTGATGATTGAAGAGTGTGGAGCAAGATTCACAATGCTTCAAATAATGCAGTAATTTATGTCTGTATGCAAGTCCCCATCTCCAAGTTTCAAGACCTGGACAACATTCAGACTCAGATATCTAAGTGACATTTGTGCTCTCCAGGTGCCAGGCATTGACCACCACTCTTTGAGATCTTGGACACTAACATTAACTGGTAATGTTAGTGGGACAGCCATACAAAATACAGTGAAGGTCAGAGGTCAGGAGCTCTATGGCAGGTAATTCTCTTCTGGACCACCCACCATAACCATCCCCTCTCCCCCCAAAGTCTGACTGTCACCTAGAAGACATATGAGGAGTGTGCCTTCCGGATGAGTGTAGCTCCAACAAAAATCAAGAAGCTCAACACCACCCCTGAAAAAAACAACCCACTTGACTTGTTCTCTATTCACTTTCTTATACATTAATTTCATCCACCTCTGTGGCTGCACATGTACCATTTGCGACATCCACTCAAGCAACTCACCATCTTCTTCGGCAGCATCTTCCAAACCTGTGATCACTACTACCTAAAAGGACAAGGGTATCTGGGAAATGGGAATGACATCACCTTTAAGTTTCCTTCCTAGTTGTAGACCATTTTAACTTGGAAATATATCACTGCTGCTTTACAGTTATTGGATCAAACTTCAGGAACTTGCCATCCCTGAACAGGAGAGTGGATTCACCCCCAACTACATGGACTAAAGCAATTCAAGAAGTCATCTCATTACCATTTTGTCATAGGCAATTTATAATGGTTAACCAAAGCTATCCTTGTTAGCACATGCACATCCCAAAAATGAATAATAAAGAAAAAGCTGAACTTTCCCACACTGACCAGTTGAAAATAAGACCTACCAACTCTCAACAGCTTCATTATCTGCCATACTAGACGACCTACCAAACAAACTATGGTACAAGGTGTGTGATTTATATATTGTTTAATACTGTTTATTTTGAATATTTAACTAGTGGCATTGAGGTTTCTGTGTGTCTGAAGTGTTTTTGTAGCTATGGTGACTTCTTTTAAAACACATTATTAACAAGATATTTTCTGGAGAGTGGTGGAGTTTTATATATTGTAAAGAAAGAAGTTTCATATCTGATGATATGCAGTTACAACAGCTCGAGAAGATCATCATCAGCCACAGACTGAATATATACAACAGGTATCTGGTCATTCAGAGACAACAAAACCATTTTCAAAGGCAAGAAAGTGGTTATTCCACAATCTCTATGTCAAGTTATGCTTGACCATTTACACATAGGAAAAACCAAGAGATAGACATATGGCCCAGCCTCAGTCAGAATATTGATCAAATTGTGTGAAACATATGAACTCCATCAACTTCAACAATTAAGAGAGTCGCTCCTTTCACATTAAACTCATTCTGAGCCATGATATAAGATTGCCACTGATATTTTCCATGTCCAAGGACATGCCTATATTCTGGTGACATTTAATTAAATTTCCTTTTGACAGACAAATGAAAAATACCACTACTGCAACAGTTGTTGACACTTTATACATTATATTCTATGCACTTGGTATCACTCTATAAATTGTGACTGACTATGGTCCACAGCACTGGTGCAGCCTTCAAGATAGCGAGTTTTGAGAAAATTTGTAGCTCAGGTTTAGGTTCTGGATGTAGGTTTGCTTGCTGAGCTGGAAGGTTCATTTTCAGACATTCTATCACCATACTAGGTAACATCTTCAGTGAGTCTCCGGATGAAACACTGGTGGAGTGGCCCGCTTTCTATTTGTGTTTAGGTTTCCTTGGGTTGGTGATGTCATTTCCTGTTTTTTTCTCAGGGGGTGGTAAATGGGATCCAAGATAATGTGTTTGTTGATAGAGTTGATAAGATAGCAATCCTACATGCAGCCTTCAAAATGGTAAGTGCTTTCTTTTCTTACGATTGTCGGTCTAATAACCATACTGCAACAGCCATTGGGGTTAAAGATAAAGCAACTTGTCAAGATTTATGGATAGGGATATTAAATCTATAAGCTACTCCTTGAGGCAAGATTTACACTCACCAGCAATTTTCATGTTTGCAAAACATATCTACAAAGTTCCTCTGTCAGACATTCTTACCGCCCAACTATATATACTCACAAAGTATTGGTGGAATAACGAGACAAAACTGTACAGGAACTCAATTAATGAGCATGCAGTTATCCCAAATTGACCCAGGACAAAGCATGAGTTCAAGATCTTTCTACAGGTACATGGGTTCATAGAAATATCCAACATTTGTGTGTCCAGCCCAGGTGATACAGCATCATCACAAACAATGGTCCAATCCTCTGACGAGTCAGATGACGTAGCTGAGGTGTGTATGATCAACCATTTATCATTGACAATGATGACTTAGACACAAACTATTGTCGAGACCTTTGTTTTTCTTCCCATTTTTGTTTAAATTTTGACCTTTGAGCTGCAACTTGTTTTGGAAAGGAAGAGAGAACAAACTGATGTTTATGGGAACTGACCTGGAGAAAGAATTTCAGGTTTATTGGGCTTCTCGAGCAGATGTTTAGGCACTGAGATGAATTTCTCAGGGACTGGCAGCTGGTTGGATGTTGAATGTATCAATCATGGGTTGAATGGTGCTGGCCAACCAAACAGAATATTGAAAAAGAATCACAGTTTGATGTGACTTTTGGGCAGAAGGCGGTATGTGTGAAAGCTGCTCGACTGGAAACTATTTTGAGTTCTATTCTCTCTAGTTTCACACACCGTTATAGAATTATTACAGGTTTTAAGGAAAGGTCCCTAATCTGTAAGACACAAGTAGTCTGCAGAAGTTGTTGGCATGAATCAGTGACTTCAAAATTCAAGTAATTTACAATCCTAAATATCAGGAATATAACATATCATTGAAGAATTTGTGAAGGCCTAATATCTATTGTGAAACTGTTGAACAGGCAAATTACAAACATTTATTTTTACTTTAATTCAGCCCTTAACTACGTCAGTCTGTCTGTCCATCTGTCTGAGAATGGGGCTGGTGTTTAAAAAAGATTAGGCTTAATATTAAGGAACTGGCTTTTTGTTTATTCATGTTCTGCTAAAGTTGCATTAATAATAAAGTATTCAGCTTTGTGTTTAAGTACAAATTTGCTATCTGATATTTGTTATGCGTAAAGTAGGGTTAGAAGCAATTGCACAATTTTAGAGTAATTCAATGCTTTAATATTACTGTGTTGCAAATCCAGGGTCAGGGAGGCTGTTCCTGTGACATCTACACATCTACAATGCCTGATATAAATCTATCCACAAAGACATAGCAAACCACAGACATAAACGACAGTAATGACTATATGGGGATGAGATATGGTTAATTATATTTCTGCCAAAATGCTGAAATAATACATTCTTGTATGTTTAACAGAAGTGTTTAATTTTCTAAAAGGAAAAAGGGAATGTATTACTTGGCAAATCTTGGAAAGACTATCTTTAAGACAATAAAATAAAAACTGCAGATGCTGGAGATCTGAAACAAAAACAGAAATCACTGGCAAAAAACTCAGCAGGTCTTGCAACATCTGTGGGAAGAAAGCAGAATTAATTATTTGAGTCCAATGACTCTTTAGAATGTAAAGACAGCGAGATGATAACACATAACACACTTGTATAAAAGCTATCCATTTTACTCTTGGTTAGTTAAGGACACAATCCAGTGCAATACAGATTTTTTTTAAAAATCATACATGGAATACTGATGCCAGCAGCTATTGTTCATCCTATTTGACTGTAAAGGTCTTAATTTGTCTTCATTAATCTTATTCTCTTTACATACCTATAGAAGCTTTCACAATTAGGTTGTACATTCCCACAAGTTTTCTCAAGTTTAGTGTATTCTCCCCCACCCCAATCAATTCCTTTGCTGAAATCTAAACTGCTCCCAATCCTCAGGTCTGATTTTGTTTTTGGCGAATTTGTATACCCCTTCCTTGGATCTAACACTGTCTAATTGCCCTGGTTAGTTATGGTCAGGCCACCATCTCTATTTTGTTTTGTGCCAGATAGGAATGAAGGATTGCTGCAGTCTCTCCACATGCTCTTTAAAATATTTGTCATTGCTAGTCCTTCATCATCCCTTTAATTTACATCCCCCAAGTTATCATAGCCATCTCGTGCCTCATACAATCATAGTTTATTTAGATTCAGGACCTTAATCTCAGAATCAAATACATCACTCTTCATCTGAAAGAAAAGTTCTACCATATAGTGGTCACTCCTCCCAAGGGGTCTTGCCCAGCTTAATTGCTAATTATAACATTATAATAAAAAGGTATTACAATTTCCTGAGCATCACACTTTGTGGAACTGGAAGAATGGCAGCCTAATTCAGCTACCATAGCTCTGAATCCTGTTGAAAGTATTATTAGACTTGAGCAGAATTAGTACAGAAAACAATAATCCACCTGTAACCATCACTGTTATGGGCTTGCATTATTTCAATCTTTAAACTGATTAACAACTGTTGAAGTGCTGAAAAATGTAAACAGGTGAATTTAATTTTGCCAATTACTTTAAACTTGTCTCCTTTTGGGATGGGGATAGATGGAAGATGATGCATTATAATGAGGAAGTAAGTTAAACTCCAAGGTGGTAAACAGTGGACAGGTCAGCTGGTCAGAAAAGGGACAAATGGAATTCAAGTTGGAGAAGAGTAAGATAATAGATTTGAGAAGAGTCAAAGGCAGAAGCCATGAAAACAATGGCAGGATTCTGAAAGTATACAGGAACTTGAAATACATGTTTACAGCTCTCTGAAGAAAGATAAATGAATTAGATGAAGTGTATGAGTAGGAATACAGGATATTTTCCTTTCTTGTCCATGACTTAAGAATATTAGAGATGGGAGGTTATATCAGTATATTATAAAACACTAGTTATGTTACAATGGGAATACAGCTCTGGTCACTTCATTACAGGAATGATATGATCATACAAGAGAAGATATAAAAGATTTACAAGGACAGTGCCAGAAATAGAAAATATTACAACCAGAAGAATTGGATTGGCTGAGGGAGATTTCTTCGGATCAGTGGAGAATTGAGATGTATAAAATTATGAGGGGCTTATTTGGTAAGGCATGACTCAATGCCATTTGCAGAGAGAAGAAATAACCAGGGGAAACAGATTTAGACCAAGTGGCAGAATTAAAGGGGAGTTGAGGAGTACTACTTTTTACTCGAGATGGCAGGGATTCGTAGCTCACTGCCTGAAATGGTGATTAAAGTAGAAATCCTTAATGCATCAAAAAACCTTGAATTTGCATGTTATGTGCCATGACCAACAGAGGACCAAGTGCTGGTTGCTTGGACTAAATTGAATAGCTCTTTTTTAGCTGACACAGACAGGGTGAAGTGAATAGTTTCTTTCTATCATAAATCTATGTAATCAACCCTAACTTTCCAAACATCTTTTTTGAAAACTCATGTTAATAGAATTATTTATTCCATGAACATTACCTGCAAGATTTTCTACACACTTCCTCTGAACCATAAACATTTCTTTATTTTCACTGTGATTGTACTTTACTGAAGTGACTGTGGAGTTGACACCAAGGCTCTACAGCTCCACCTGCTGTACAGCCAGGAACTACTGACATGACTGGATCCACGATCATCAAAAGTTGCACATAAAAATAAATCGGGAAATTATACTGAAAAGGAGACTTGAGGAGCATATTACTTTTTGAGGGGAAAAACCCTGCAGTAACACTGTTTGCTCAGTTGTAAAACTGGACTTGGGAGAGTTCCAAATCAAGGAAGAGAGATCAGTTTTACACCAGGAGGAGCAAATTACTGGAGATACTGAAATCTGTACTGAAAAAAAAATGCTGAATATCACAGCGGGTCAGGAAACATCCATGAACAGAAAGCAAGCTAACATGGAGTCTAGGTGACTCTTCATCAGAGCTTCACTTCAGCTCCAGCAGTTTTTGTTTTCAGCTTTACACCAGTAGTGGGTAAACTTCTAGAGACCCATAATCTAGGACAAAATTGCCATTTGAAAGGAAGAAGAACGTCTGCATAAGTTGGAAGAACAAAGAAACATCCACATTTGGGTGAACAAATGATCTGGCAGCAGAATGAGAACAGTTTCCCAAATAACTTTGTGTCAGTGAACAAATTTATTCAGGCAATCAAGGATAACACACCTGGTCAAACTTTAAACTGCATTCAGTTCGAGCGTCACACTGCCTGAAGGAAATGTTGGGGTTTTGAAGGAAGTGCACTAAAGAATCATCACAATGACACTCACCAAAAGTATTAAACAACAAGGAGAGGCTGTGTGGACTGGAATTACATTCTCTTAATATTTAATAAAACTTGAAATATTTAAGGTATTGGAGCTGATACAGTAGACACACGGAAACTACTTTCTCTGGTGTGTGTGTGTGTGGTGGTAAGCATGCCATTAGCTTCAAATTAGAACCAGGATAATCAGGATAATCACAAAGCTGTACCAATCTGCCCCAGATAGAGCTGCTGAGGCTACTTCAATTGAAAATTTCAAATCTGAGTGCAACATTTTTTAGTCAAGGATATTAATGTTATGGAACTAAGGCAGGACACGTTCGTGTCTAGGTACAGATCAGCCATGAGTTAACTGAATAGTGCAACAGGCTCAAGTAGTCACATGGCATTTAATTGTTCCTTACCAACTGACATGATTGAGCTCTGGGAATAAAAGTAGCAGGATGCAGTTGACCTGCAGACAAACAAAATCCCAAAAACGAGAGATAGGGCAGCATGCCAAAATCAGTGTTCTGAGTCTGTGCATCCCACCAAACAGCCAAAGTATGTTGCTGAAACAGGAAAAGTTAAATTATTGAGTAAATCGTATGCAACACTGCTGCTCAGTACTTAACACTGCTCCTTCACAGCACCAAAGACCTGGGTTCGATTCCCGCCTCAGGCAGCTGTCTATGTGGAGTTTTCACATTCTCCCCGTGTCTATGGGGGGTTCCTCCCACAGTCCAGAGATGTGCAGGTTAGGTGAAATGGCCATACTAAATTGCCCAGTGTTCAGGGATAGTATAATAGGGTCAGGGAAGGAATCTGGGTGGATTATTCTTCGGAGTGTCAGTATGGATTTGTTGGGCCGTAGGACATGTGATTCTGTGAATTTATAATTGATTTTTTAAAAAATGGACGAAAGTGAAAAGGGAAGAGAACAGGAAGTTTCAACCAATTTACCTTAAAAAAATTTAAAAAAAAATTTAGGTCAAACCATTCAAATAAGACTTTTTGGGTGTACAAGTTGGAGTGCAAGAATAATTTTGTAAATATCCTTCTTTTCCATACTCAATTGTGAGATCAGTATTACATTCATAAAGCTAAATTCTATTAGAAACAGACATTAATGGGAAAATTAACACCAAAGTTCAACAAAAATGTAACTCAAAGGAGTCAAATTCCTTTGAAAATAAATACATCCATGTGTGAACAGTTTATGATACAATTGATAGAGATTATTAACTTAGGCAGGAGAGTATGAGATGAACAAATCTTTCTTGACAAGATCAAATTTCAAAGATTCTCAGTGCAAGTGTACCATGAACAATGAGAATTACATCTTGTGCCAGTCAGTATTGATGCTTTCAAGAAAAAGCTACAATGCCTCAGATACAGGGGAAATCTGTTCTTCAACTTGTTTGTGTCCTTCTATCAAATAACATTCAACACAATTAGTAGATGGGAAAATGCACTCGTGATAGGGTTTACTGAATGTTAATGCACTGGAATAATTTTGGCACTTATTCTGGTCAGTTTCAATCTGACCAAAAGGGAAGAGAACAGGACGTTTCAACCAATTTACCTTAAAAAAAATTTAAAATAAAATCTGACCAAGTCAAGTCAAGTCAATCTCCAAATATTCAGCAGCAGCAACATCAAGCAGAATAAGTACATTCGCATATCCTAACAGACAGTACATGAAGTGGTGAATAATTTAATGCATTTAACTATTGGGAGTGCCGAAAATATATCTCTGGGTCATACACAAGATTCACGTAGAAGCTGATATGTCAAACCTTTAAAAAAATGCAAAATGTTACGTCATAAGAGACTTCTGACATTCAACAATGAAACAGCTTTCATGGAAAATGAGGTAGTTTGGCTCTAATTGTGTACTTCAAACCAAGTTACAGCTCAGGTAAAGGACAATCTTGGATGTGTATTCCAGAATGGAGAATTTCACAGTGCAGCTTGTGGGAGTGGATTTTTGCTTTTAACTGCTTTAGTGCAAATTTGAGGTTGGTGTCAGTGTCAAGGAGACTAGAGTGATGAACTCTGATAATTTGCTCATTAATACCATCAACTCTGGGGCATTACGTTTAGGCCTGTGTCAGTACACATACGATTGTACATTTTCTCCTTTCAGAATTCAAGACCATTTGTGCCCATGTTTGTACATGTATACAGCGTCTTCATATTTATATTGCCAAATTGTCTGCATTCTTTGCAGCGCACACACACACAAAATGTTAGCTTGATGTGCTTTTGCATTTTGTGTGGAGTATATCCAACACAAATGATAACATTTCATACCTTGACTCATTCAATAACTAATCAGTAATAATTTGACATTAATTGTGGGAGATGCTTTCAGGGAAAAGTTGACATCAATTGGGGAGGTAATGGCCTAATGATATTATTGCTGGACTGTTAATCACGAGATCAGGTTTGAATCCCGCGAGTAAATATTGTGGAATTTGAATGCAGTTTTAAAAATCCGGAATTAAAAGTCTAACAATGACCATGAATCCAGTGTTGGAAAAAAATCTCCATCTGGTTCACTAATGTCCTTTAGGGAAGGAAACTACCATCCCTATCTAGTCTGGCCTATATGTGACTCCTGAGCTACAGTACTGTGGCTGACTCTTAACTGCCCTCTGGGCAATTAGGGAAGGGCAATAAATGCTTGCCTAGCCAGATTCAGCGTCATCCTGTGAATGAATAAAAAACTTGCTACTGAAGTTACCATCCAATGACAGTACAGGAAACATTTACAAGCTGCCCCACATCATTTGTGAAAATGAAAGTCAAACGGAGGTAATCTTTCTTTAGCAAGTGAACCAAGTTCCAATGAATTAGCCACGTGGTTTCATGTTCAGCTTGTAAGATGGAGAATAAAAACAAGCTACTTCTTTGTCATTTTCACATTTATTTTAAATAAAACTTCACAGATGCAAGTTTTTTCGCACACTAGTGTCATGGGCACAGTATAAGAAGGTGCTGCAATGAGATGTCAACGGCATATTTTAGTGGTTTCTGATGAAAAGCAGCTGGAACCAAGTTAATTTGATCGATGTTGCATCATAAAAGCATCCCTTATTCTCATGTTTATAGCAAACTATAATAAATAAATTCTCTTAAAAGCACTATTAAAACTTTAGACTCCAGACTTTTCACTCCGCAAAGCTAGATTTCCTGCATTTAAAAGTCAGCAATTTGCATAAAACCATAAAAACATCTTCCATGCCAGAGGTCATCTACTAAAATCTCAGTTCTTTTAAATGTCAGAAAATGCACCCAAGTATATCCAAGCTGTTTCAGTTTTAAAAGAAACCCAAACTACATGCTGCATATAACACAAAGGCAATCAACTTGCATCATGGATTTCCGAATACTTTCAAACCAAAGTGCAAGTTATTCATTTAAGAAAAATATACAAATTAAATATATTTTATAATACAGTCTGCCAGTAATAGTGATGAATATGACAGCTTTAGCAATCTGTGATACAGAATGCAGATAATTATTGTGATTGTGCAGTGGCTGTACAAACTTAATTTAAAATAATGTTAGTAAACAGCCCAGGTGGGGATCTCAATCACAGAGAAGACAGATAGGGACAGAAATAGATAACAATTATCTAGACTTAGTATTCATCCTGGTCATCATCTGGGTGATTTATAATGTCATCATCTTCTGGAGGAGCAAATCCTTCCTGTCAAGTAAAATCACAACAGAAAACTAATTCTGTAGCATTAAATATACAACTCACATTTATATAACATTTTCAATATGGTATATGCCCCAAAATACTTCCAAAAAGCAACATTAAACAGAATCTGATTCAAGGATATTTGAAAACTGACTATTGTGATTACTGAAACTGCACCTGCAGCTAATGAATGTGCCATTCTGCTTTGTAAATATGCTATCACAAAATATCACAGCTGAAGCTAACAATTTTAAAGAAATATTCATTAATGAACAAACTAAGCTCATCTCCAAGGCAATAACTGTCAATATAAATTGAAAATTTGGTTCCCTGAACTTCAGATAAAGTAATCGATGAATTAAGCACAAGATGTCTGGGAACACATTCTAAATTCCCTCCAAATTGTGACTCCTCACACATGTTTTTGACAAATAGCAAAACTTCTTTGGATTAAAGTGTTCATAGAATATAGAACCGTACTACATATGAGATGGCCATTCATTCAGTCACATCTGTACTGGCTCTTGAAAGAGCAATGTTGTTAGCCCCACACCCCAGTCTTTTTGTATATAAACCTGTAAGCTTCTTAGCCTTGAGTTTCTATTTAACTCCCTTTTGAAATTAGTTACGCAATCAGCCCCCAATTTATTTTCACGTAGGATGTTCCAGATTCCAGCAGGGGAGTAAAAACATTTCTCTTCTAGATCTTCTGCAATGATTTCAAATCTTTAACCTTTGATCATTTATAGATTCACCAGTCAGAACAGGTTTTGAAAGATTTTCTCAACTGTATCTTGAAAGCTGTATTTAGTCTGTTTAAAAGAAGTACAGTCCTAACATCTCCAATCTCATCATATATGAAACTCCATATCCCTGATCCTGCTGCGTCTCCTCTGTATCATTTCCTAGACCGTTACATCTTTCAAGTGCAGACTGACATTTGATGAATTCCCTCAGACTTCAGTTTACCTACCTGTTATAGTTAAAATACTATATACAAAAAGGGTTTTCTTTATCATAAAGGGTTAGGTGAAGTAGAAATAAATTAGCTGGCTGCCAAATCTGGTACTTTGAGGGGGTTGTACCACATCACAAATTAGTATGGCTGTTTGTTTTCACTGACTTCAATATCAGTTGAAGCATCACTGAATGATTGACATTATGCAAAACAAGACTGTATACATTAAATAAAAGCTTTAAGATCATAAATAGGTGATTTCTTACACTTAAGATCTAAGCTATATAGGTAAAGGGCTATATTGGGAATCATTAGAGTTATAATAGTCAACATCACTAAAATACACGCATCAGATAATGAACTAATAACATAGTTCAGCTCTTTTGCAAAATCAAGTGGTCAGTCAGGCAATGCCGCGGCTGGAGGGAACTAATTGACTTGACAATTAACGGTGGCAAACTACAAGTTTTCCAGCAAGTACAAGGTCTAAATTCCTTCTACAGAAGAGAAAAACTTATAGTAAATGACATGGATGTACAGCTAAGAGGTTATTTTGCCAATTAGTTGCTTGTGTTAATGCTCCACTTGAGCCTGCTCATATCCCTCCTCATTTAAATCTTAAAATGGAATCCTCTATTGTCTTCTCCCTATATGTTTGCCAAGCATTCCCGCAAATGCATCCAAACCAATTGTTCTGTGTGTTCACCTTCTCTCCAATCTTTTTGGGAAGAATGTTCTTTTAAAATTTCTAATTAATGTTTTGGTGACCAGCTAACACTGATGGTCTGTAGTTATGGCACCTCATAAGATGAAACATTTTATGTGTCTGAATGTTTCAGGCATGCTTACAGTTTACCTTTCTTTCTCCTTTATTCTTTTATGGAATTTAGCCACAACTGACAAGGCCAGCATTGCTCATGAGCCGAGTGCTTTCCTTGCCCATTACAAAAGGCTATTAAGAGTCAACTACAGTATGTGGTCTGGAATCATGTTTAGACCAGACTGTGAGAATGGTAATTTCCTTCCCCAAAGGACTTTAATAAACCATATCATTTTTTGTGACTATTGATAATAAATCCATGGTCATCATTACTGAGCTTTTCAGCTCCAGATACTACCCTTGTCCCGAGCATATTAGCACAGGTCTGTAGATAACCAATCCAGTGACAGTATCAGTTTGCCACCATCACCTCCAAAGGCTCAAGACAGAGATTAAACAGAGCAGATGCATTAGTTGATGCTACTAAGACATTAAAAGTCCTGAGGTCAATAACAGGATTCTTTTTAGTGAGGCTGAGTGCCCTATCTTCGGAGGCTATCGCCTGACACTGGACAATCTTATTTTGTTCAAAGATGATTCCTACACTTCATCCTAAAATAACATGTTTAATAATATGGAAATGACCAAGTAACAATTTTCTTAAGAGTAATGAAGTGTGAATGCTGATGAGAAAAAAATAGGAAAGTACAGATCAAGGTCTTTTACAAAATGCATGACTGATAAAGACACTTGGCTCTTGAGATAACGAAGTTAAAAAGATTGTACGTACTATTGTCTATTATAATATTAACTATTGATTATGAACTAAAAATATATATTAATAACAAAGCGTACCTCAGTTGCATACAGAATTTCCACAATCCTCTGAATTGCAGGGATGTTCTCACTTTCGTGTTCTTGGCAGATCAGTTCAATATCCCTTAGTTTACTGAAATAAAAGTCTCTCTCCTTCTCAAGTCCATCCACTGTCAATTTCAATTCCATTAGCTATTCAAAATTAAAATGGAATATGTTAAGAACATTTTTTCATTATAATCTCAAACTGATTTTTCAATATATATCTAACATAATTATGGAGAAGTTGAAGCTCAATTTAGGAACTGAAGAAACGGGTGACATCATTCTCATGTAAACACAAAGCTGAGAGTTTTGTGGACAGCAGGTTTCAGGAGGTAATCGCCCCACAGTTCAAATGAGTACAGGCAGAGAACTAAAAGGTGACCATGAGATAATCAAGGAGGTCCAGGCATCCTCTAGGTCTCTCTATAACTGATATTAAAAGAACACTGGTGAGAGTATGGTCCTCTAAATACCAACAGCAAAATCATGTTGTCACAGGTGGCTAAGATGTACATAGTCAGATGGATGACTGGAATAGCAACAGTGATTCAATAGTTAATATAAAATTTGTGTGTATCTCAGGTTGCCAGGATGATAAAACATTGGTTCATACGTGACATGGTAAACATGTCACTGCAGCTGCAGAGAATTTGGAGAACAGAAGTTAGAAAGAAAGATAGTGTGTCTCACATCCTTTAATAATGGATTCAAAAATCTTAGCAATGACTGAGTTCAGGCCAGTCGGTCTATAGTTTCCTGTCTTCTGCCTTCCTCCATTCTTAAGCAGGATTGATAGAGTAGCTATTTTCCAGTTGTCTGGCACCCTCCCTGATACCAATGATTCCTGAAAGATCACTACCATTGCCTCTACAGTCTGCTCAGCTAACGTCTTCAGAACTGTTTCGTGTCGTCCATCTGCTCCAAGTGATTTATCCACCTTCAGACCTTTCAACTTCCCCAGCACCTTCTCCTTAGTGGTGACCACAACACTCACCTCTGTCCCTGACTATCTTGAAGTTTTGATATGCTGCTGGTGTCTTCCACTGTGAAAACTAATACAAAGTACCTATTCAGTTCCTCCACCATTTCTTTAATACCCGTCACTACTTCTCCAACTCCAATTTCCAATGGGCCAGTGTCCATTCTTGCCTTTCTCACCTTCAGATATCTAAAAAATAACTCCTATTACTAGCTAGTTTACTGCCCTATTTCATCTTCTACCCCGTTATCATCTGGTTTTTAAAGATTCCCAATCATCATGCTTCTCACTAATCTTCATCCCACTATATGCTTTTTCTTCGACTTTTAACCTTTCCCTGACTTCCTTTGTCAGCCACGGTTGCCTCATCCTCGTCTTACCATGTTTTTTCAACCTTGGGATGAATTTCTGCTGTACTTTCCGAATTACCCACAGAAACCCCTGCTATTGCTGCTCCATCATCTTCCCTGCTAGGCTCCCATTCCAGTTAACTCTGGCCAGTTCCTTCCTCATGCCTTTATAGTTACCTTTACTCAATTTTAATACTATTAGATCAAATTCCAGCTTTTCTCTCTCAAGCTGCAGGGTGAATTCTATGTTAGTAAAGTCACTGCCCCCAGGGTTTCCTTCACCTTCAATTCCCTAATCAAGTCTGCCTCCTTACACATCACTAAATCCAGAATTGCCTGTTCCCAATGGACTTTACCACACCCTACTCCAAAAACTTAGACATTGCACAAATTCCTTTTCTTAGGGTCTGCTATCAACCTGATTTTTCAAGTCCACCTGTGTATTGAAGTCCTCTGTGATTATTGTAATCATGCCTTTCCTACAAGCCTTTTCTATCTCTGGATTTATTTTCTTCCCCACATCCTGACTATTGTTAGTAGACCTGAATATAAGCCCCCTCAGGGTCATTTTTGTTTCTGACTGTATCGACTTCCTTTGATTTCTGACTAACAAGGCAACACTAACCCTTTAGGAAAAAGTAAAGACTGCAGATGCTGGAGATCAGAGTTGAAAAGTGTGGCACTGGAAAAGTACAGCAGGTCAGGCAGCATCCAAGGAGCAGGAGAATCAACACTTCAGGCATAAGCCCTCCATCAGGAACACTAGCCCTCTGCCCATCTGCCTGTCTTTTCGATAGGATGTATATCCATCTGCCAAATTAATTTAATCCTCTCCCATAGCTCTTGTCGACTGCCTTGTGAGGGCATTGGTTTTGAATCTGTTGATTTTGAACAAGGCTATGCTGTCCTTGGCTTTTTTTCAGAGAGGTCATAAAAGCAGCGATCCTGAAAAGTCTGGGTTTAACTACGTGAGAATGCTTTCAAGTTTTTAAATAAAACACTTGTACAATAAAGGGGAGTGGCCAGTTCTCCCAGCTCAGCTTTTCTCTGGTTTGGTTTTGCTGGGTTTTAGCAGTCTGGCTGTTCACTGAAAGCAGGCAGTGGTGAAGCTGCCGAACACAAAGAATTAGATCCATGCTGACTCTCCCCCTTTCTGACATCTCTCCTGTAAGACCGTGTTTGATTTTACCTTTTTGCAAAGGGGTGTTTATGGGAATTATTGCAAGTACTTGGAACAGCATCATTGAGTTAGGATAATCTGTTGGATTTTCGGATAGGTTAAGTTATTCTATATTCTGTTCTCTGTTGTTTGTGATTCATTTAGTAATTTTGCAAATAGGTTAGTTTTTGTTTAAAAATAAGTGGTTGGGCCAGCTGTATCACTCCTTTACACCTGTTTAAAACAGCTAGTAAAGTTAGGGTCAGGGCTACTTTCTTGAAATGTGTTGAGGGGGGTCAGGCCTTGGTCCATACAGTTGAGATTATACAGTACTTGGAAGCACATGGTAAAACAGTGCTGGATCAGCACAGCTTCATCAAGGAGAGGTCATACCTGACAAATTTGTTCTGATTCTTTGTGGTGGTAATGAGCAGGTTAAAGAAAGCAGAGCCAATGGACGTGATCTATTTGGATTTCTGGAAGAGCTTGGAGAAGGGGGTGCACAGGAGGCTAAATCAGATAAGAGTCCATGGTGGTATAGGCAAGGTACTGGCACGGATAGAGGATTGGCTGACTGGCAGAAGACAGAGAATGGAGTAAAGGTGGCCTTTTTCAGGATGGAAACCAGTGACTAGTAGAGATCCACAGGGGTCTGTGTTGGGTTTACAACTATTCACATCATACATTAATGTCCTGGGTGAAGGAACTGAGGGCATTGGTGCAAAGTTTGCCGATGAAAAAGATAGCTGGAGGGACAGGTAGTGTTGTGGTAGGCGTCTGCAGAATGACTTGGACAGGCTGGGTGATTGTATTCTATCTACCACTTGCCCAATGTGGGAAAATGTGAGGTTATGCACTTTGGTGAGAAGAAGAGAGGTGTAGACTATTTTCTAAATGTGGAAACTTTTGGAAATCTGAAGCACAAGGCAACTTGGCAGTCCTACTTCAGAATTCTCTTAAGGTTAACATGCAGTTTCAGTTGGCAGAAGGGAAGGCAAATGCAATATTACCATTCATTTCAAGAGGACGAGAATACAAGACCAGAGGTATACTGAAGTTGTAAATCAGCAGACCACATTTGGAATACTGAGAGCATTTTCGGCCCCATATCTAAGGTAAGGTGTGCTGGCATTGGAGGGATCCCGGAGGTGGTTTACAAGAATAATTCCAGAAACGAAGGGCTTGTCATACAGGTAACGATTGAAGACTCTGCCTCTGTACTCAATAGCATTTAGAAGCATAGGAAATATGACTGAAACTTATAGAATACTGAGACCTGGATAGTGTCGGTGCAGAGATGTTGTTTCCACTGGCAGGACAGACTAAGATACAATGACGCAGCTTCAGAGTGATGGGACAACCCTTTACAACTGAGATGAGGAGGGTCGTGAATCGGTGAAACTCATTGCTACAAAGGGCAATGGAAGCCATGTCACGGAGTATATTTAGGAGAGAGATAGATAGGTTCTTGATTAGTGGGGGAATCAAGGATAACGGTGAGAAGGCAGGACAATGGGGTAGAGAAACACATCAACCATCATCGAATGGTGCAACAGACTCGATGGACCAAATGGCCATAATTCTTCTGCTCAATCTCATGGCCTATAATGATGGACCAGGCATGATTGGCTGAATAGTAGATTCCTCCTCACATTTGCAATGTCTGGAATATGGCTTACATAGCTAAAATCACTACATAACAGCTGTAGTGAATCAGATTCTTGGATCATTTGAGGTAAGAATGGAGATTAACTCTGCAGTGCTCAAACTGCTGGTTGTGACAATTTCTTTATGAGTCAATATGTGGGGGCAATTCTGGACCACTTTGGACATCACCTAGACAAAGCCAAACTGGAATCAATTTTTTTCTACAAGAGCTTTAAAATCCACTGTCCAATACTGGACATTTTAAAATGAATTTTTATACTTTTCATGTTTTAGTTCAGTTCACAGGAAAAGCAACAAGCCAGGATTAACAGTACAAATAAAGGCAAGATTTTACCAGAGTTTTTGTTATGACAGTGCATTACCAGGAAACTTGACATCACACACAAGTGAGAATTTGTGGTGCTTACATAACAGATAACAACAAGACTTGTCAAAGTTAGGGTTTGTTCATTTCAGTCTAAGTACATTTTTCATGGTGTAGTAAGTCTTAATTATGGCCAAACAACATATTTCACAAGAAAGGAACTTTTACAAGTGTATAGTCTAATTCCAGTAGATTTAAATTATTGTCGGAAATTTCAAAAACAAAAGGCCCTTGCCTTTTTACTTTTACTGTCAAATACACCTTTCATTTTCTTTGTTTCACTTAGCATCTGAGAATTCAATTAGATTTCTTCTCAATCTTCTGAAGTCCAGAAAGTGTAAGCTAAAACTGCTCAACCTCTCTTCACGAGACAAATCCCTCATCTCTGGCATCAATCTGGTGAACCTCCTCTGAACTGCCTCCAATGCAAGTACATTCCTCCTCAAATAAGGGGACCAAAATCATATGCAATGCTTCAAGTGGACTCTCATTAATAATACTTTGTACAGTTGCAGCAACACTTGTCTATTTTTATACTTTATTCCTTTACTAATTAATACCAAAATCCCATTTACCTTCCTTATTATCTGTTGTGCCTGCATATTGGTTTTCTGCAATTCAGATCAAGGACATCCAGATCCCTCAGCACCAAAGCTTCTCTCCAGTTAAATAATAAGTTGCCTTTCTAATCCACCTATCAAAATAGGCAATCTCACACCTCTTTGCATTAAACTCATCTGCCAAAGTTTGGACAATTCATCTAACCTATCCATATCCATTTGTAAATTTCTTACTTCTTCATTGCAACTTACGTTCCTTATTTTAGTGTCATCCACAAATTTGGCCATGGTACTTTCTATCTTTGCATCAGTCACTAACATACCTTATATATAGGTCATTTTGGTTTAAAAGACCTAGTATTATTGAGATCAAGTGGCTAAATTAATAACCTACACCTCATTTGCAAGTACTTAACAAACATTTCATATGATCATGAGAGAGTAGGGCATTCAACTCCTTGAACCTACACCTCCATTCAAAAAGATTATGTTTGACTATTACTCTACTTCTTGCCTCCTATAACTCAGCTTCTCTGTGGATCAAAATTCTATTCAATTTTGAATGTATTCAACCTCCATTATAGTTTGGGATAAAGAATCTTAATGATTATTGTTTCTTACAGAAGAAATTCCTCATACTTGTCTTTAATAAAATAACTTGAATATGTGTGCTCGAGATATCCCTATGCAAAGAAACAATTCACTCAGCATCTACATTGCATTGGTTTCACGAAAAGCTTTTTTTAAAAAAAGGTACTGCACATTTGGGGCAATTAGCTTTTTCAGAAGTGCTATTTAGAAGCGGCAGGGACGGGCCACTATAAATGCCGGAGGAAACACCACAGAAGCGCTTCACAGGAGGCTCCCAAGCACTGAGGATGCCACCTAGACAGGGGACGAAACGTTTGCAACAAAAACTTCCAGCTCGGCGAACAGAACCACAGCAACGAGCACCCGAGCTACAAATCTTCTCACAAACTTTGCTATTGAGAATCATTTGCCTTTTTAGAAAATTGAATAAACTAAGAAAATGCCTGTCAGTGCAAATCCTACAATGGTAATGGTACTTGATTAGTCAGATGGAATTATTCATCACAAGAACACATACCTTGTAAACAAGGTTTATTGCAAGTCAATTTACTTCCTCAAAAATCCAATTACTCATTAGTGAAAGGGTAAAACTAATACACAACATATTGATCAGAGACAAAAATAGAAATTGTTGGAAAAGCTCAGCAGGTTGGCAGCATCTGCAGAGAGAAATCAAAGTTAACATTTCGGGTTAAGTGACCCTTCCTCAGAACTGATGGTAGCTCGGAAAACGTTCATATGCAGAAGATAGGATGGGGGAAGTGGGGGTGGGGGGGGGTTGAACAGCCCAAAGAAAGAGAAGAGCAGTTGGACAAAAGAGTGGATAACAATCTGGTTAGGAGGGTGAATAGCTGCCTACACACCCACGATTTCTCAGACAATTTCGCCTGCTTCAGAATTTCCAGGCTATGGACACCAGCCACCACCTCTTTTCCATGGATGTGCAATTCCTTTACGCGCCCATCCCCCACCATGATGGTGTCAGGACTCTCTGCTTCTTCCTGGAACAAAGATCTGAAATGTCTCCACCTACCACCACCTTGAGCCTGTCCTCACCCTGAACAACTTTTAACTCGTCATTTTCTTCAGGTCAGAGGGATGGTCTGGATACGTACATATGCCCAGGTTATACCTGTCTCTTTGTGGGGTACATGGAACATTCCTTGTTCCAGTCCCCACCCACAACTCTTTCTCTAGTATGTCAATGATATCATCACTGCTGCCTCCCCTCTCTTGTCAGAAATTGGAAAGGTTTATCGATCTTGCTTCTAATTTCTACCCTGCCCTCACCTGGTCCATCTCTGACTCCTCCCATCCCTTCCTCGACATCTCTATTCCCATTTCTGGGGATAGACTGGCCACTAATATCCACTACAAACCTACCAATTCCCACAGTTACCTGGACTGTATATCCTTGCATTGTGCTTCCTGTAAAGACTCTATTCTCCCAGTTCCTCCATCACATTTATTCCAATGATGTCTACTTCGACAAGCGAGCCTCTGAAATGTCTACTTTCTTCCACAGCCAAGGATTCCCCAACACCATTGTTGACAGGGCCGTCAGCTTGGTCAGAGCCATCTCTCCACTTCAGTCCTCATCTGCTCTTTTCCCTCCCACAACAGTGATAAGGGTCCCCCTTGTCTTTAACTATCACCACATTAGCATCCACATCCAGAGGATCATTGGCTGCCATTTCTATCACCTTCGAGATACCCTGGACCACTCTTCCTTCACTCCCAACACTCCACCACAACACCTTCACCTGCAACCACAGAAGGTGTTAACCTGTCCATTTGCCTCTTCCCTCCTCAGTATCCAAGGGCTCAAACATACCTTCCAGGTGAAGCACTGCTTTACCTGCACTTCACACAATCTCGTCTACTGCATTTATTGCTCACAATGCGGTCTCCTCTACAATAGGGAAACGAAGCATAGACTGGGTGACCGCTTTGTGGAACACTCGTGTTCTTTTCGCAAAAAAGACCCTGAGCTTCCAGTTGCATGCCACATCAATATACCACCCTGTTCCCTGGCAAGATCTCTGTTTCAGGCTTGCTGCAGTGCTCCAGCAAAGCTCAGCACAAGCTGAAACAACAGCACCTCAGTTCCTGCCTGGGGACCCTGCAACCTTCTGGACTCGATATGGAGTTCAATAACCTTAGTTCTTGAGCTGTCCCTTGCCCTAACCCCAAAGTCCATAGACCAGGCCTTGTTAACACACAGTCTGCGATTACACACCATGCATTGTTAGTCACTATTCGTGCCCATTAACAGCTACTCACCCTCCTAGCCAGATTGTTATTCATCTTTTGACTGTCCAACTGCTCTTCTCTCTCTTTAGGCTATATTGCATGTTGTTTACCCTTACCTCCTCTCCCACCCTGACTTCTACATATAAACCAACATTTCCCTTGCTGCCATCAGTTCTGTGGAATGGTAACTCAACCCAAAATGATTTCTCTCCACAGATGCTGGCAGACCTGAACTCTTCCAACATTTTCTATTTTTGTCTGATTTACATCATCCACAGTTCTTTCGGTTTTTATATTGATCAAAGAGTTAATTAGATAACCTCCCATAAGCTGAATTCTGTATAAAGGTCTCACACATACAGTATAAGGAATAGCGTGGAAGTTTTAACATGAAGCATAACTTAATCTTTCAAGTCTATGGCATACTTTCTTTATGTTTCCAGTGTGTCCTGAACATGCAAACATCTGATACATGGAATTTTTGTTTCTTTTTTTCCTTCATTTAGGGACGCTTAATAGCAGGAGCTGAATGCTCATGGTTGTATTGATGAGGCAGTCTCTGTATAATATCTTGTGGTTGGTTATCCTGTAACTCTATGATTACAGTTTACCTGTTGATTCAGCTCTATTATCTGGGCATCGGCATCACTGGCGCCATTTCTTGCTAAGTGTTGACCTTTCCTTATACCCATTGAGGATGGTACATTTGGCGTTCGCGTGACCTTAGGTGCTGTTGGAGATGTTCTCTGTGGCACTTAAATGAGAATTGAAAATAGAGAGATAATCTCAAAACAGTATCTGACACTGATTTTGAATATTTTGCAACGTATCCACAAATAATACCCTGGAAATTAAAATATTTCCTTAGAGATCAATCCGATCAATTTATTTTCTGAATGCAATGAGGCATGGAAGATCAAGTGTTCAAATTCCTGTTGAGAAATGACACAGGAGTAGGTATTCCAGAATCTCAAGACATGTTATGCAGTATTTAGGCAGGTTTGGTTTGAAAAATCTGACTTCAATCCTTCAAGGTTCCAATTTTCAAAGTAACATGCATACCACAGGTGTCAAATGACAAACATTGCAAACAAGACAACAACTGCTTTCTTTGAACATCAACTACATTACCAGCACTGGATCAACTGCAGTGACCAATGGAGTGCCACAATCATAGGAGATGGGTCCACTACTTTTCATCATTTATATAAATGATTTGGATGTGAGCAGAAGAGGTATAGTAAGTAAGTTTGCAGATGACACCAAAATTGGAGGCGTAGTGGACAGCGAAGAAGGTTATCTCAGATTACAACAGGATCTTGACCAGATGGGCCAATGGAGTGAGACGTGGCAGAGGGAGTTTAATTTAGATAAATGTGAGGTGCTACATTTTGGGAAAGCAAATCTTAGCAGGACTTATACACTTAATGGTAAGGTCCTCGGGAGCGTTGCTGAACAAAGAGACCTTGGAATGCAGGTTCATAGCTCCTTGAAAGTGGAGTTGCAGGTAGATAGGATAGTGAAGGCGGCGTTTGGTATGCTTTCCTTTATTGGTCAG
>NC_057712.1:3107418-3123986 GCF_004010195.1 Chiloscyllium plagiosum | reverse complement strand
CTCGCATCCAAATCATTTATGTAAATGACAAAAGGTAGAGGACCCAGCATCGATCCTTGTGGCACTCCACTGGTCGCAGGCCTCCAGTCTGAAAAACAACCCTCCACCACCACCCTCTGTCTTCTACCTTTGAGCCAGTTCTGTATCCAAATGGCTAGTTCTCCCTGTATTCCATGAGATCTAACCTTGCTAATCAGTCTCTCCTGACATTGAAAAAAAAAACTACAGGGCAACTCTTTCACACAGAGTGGTATGTGTATGGAATAAGCTGCCAGAGAAAATGGTGGAGGCTAGTAGAATTGCGACATTTAAAAGGCATCTAGATGGGTATATGAACAAGAAGTGTTTGGAGTGATATGGGCCAGGTGCTAACAGGTGGGATTAGATTGGGTTGGGATATCTGGTCAGCATGGACGGTTGGACTGAAGGGTTTGTTTCCATGCTGTACATCTCTATGACTCTATGAGTACCAGCACCATCAATATCCTAGTGGTCACCATTGACCAGAAACTTCACTAGACAGCCACATTAATAACAACTAAAACAGCAGTTTAGAGGCTGAATATCATGTGACAACAACAATGTGGTTGACCAGAACTACCCACTGCAATGTTCTAGACAACCAATCATTTTAAGGACAACTAGGTCTGGACATCAAATACTGGCCTTTTCTAGCAAAATCCATATTCCATACGAGAATAAAAGGAGGAAAAAAACCTTACTTTTCAATTTCCCACACCTTTTGACCCTCTAGAAGCAAATTAGATTCGGGATGGAATACTGTCCACTTGTCTGAATGAATACACTTTTGATAACACTAAAGGAGGTCAACATCATCCAGGAAAAAGCAATCCAGTGAAGTTGGTATTTTATCCACAACTTTAAACATCCACTTCCTCCACTACTCTCACCCAGTGGCAGCTGTGTATAAATAAATAAGCAAGGGTCCCTCCAACGCCTGTATCACCAATAAGAATAAAAGGCAAATGCATAGAAACCACAAGCTGGTAGTTACACTGGACAGAACTCTCACAACATCCTGGCCACAGACTATATCACTGTTCCGGCATAAAAATCCTGAAAAGCAGTTGTAACAGCAGTGTAGCTGTACCTAAAACACAAAGATAATTGTAGTTCACAGCAGATCACCATTATCATTTTAAGGACAATTTGGCTGAGTAATGTGTTTGACTTGTCAGAAACATCCATATCCCACAAAAAAAATTAAATGATTCAGTTGCAAATTTAGTTAGCAAGATAGTGACGAATGTTGTGTTCAATGACAATATCCTCTGAGGGCAAAGAAAGCAGAGGATACACAGCCAAATGAAGTGGAAGAACAGAGTTCTCAAAGTTGTCAGGCTGGAATAAGTTTCAGGTATGGGGAGGGGTAAGACTGAAGACATGTGAGCTTAGAGCAAATGTGAGGAAGCATTTTGTTTATTATTCACTCATGGGATGTTGGTGCTGCTGGCTAGGCCAACATTTATTGCCCACCCACCATTGTCCAACAGCAGTTAAGAGTAAACCACATTGCTGTGGGCCTGGAGTTATGTGCAGGCCAGTGTCGGTAAGGATGGCAGATTTCCTTCCCTGAAGGATATTAGTAAAATAGATTGTTTTTTTCTGACAACCAACAACGGTTTTATGGTCGTCATTTGACGCCTAATTTCAGAGTTTGTTTTTACTGAATTGAAACTCCACCCTCTGCCATAGTGAGATTTGAACATTAGCTGAGTTTCTGGATTAATAGTCTACTGATAATACCACTAGGCCATTGCTCCCCAGAGGTAATATAGTGACCAGAAACAATGTAGGTCAGCAAGCACAAAGACAACAGATGAAAGGTGAGTAAAGGGGTAGGAAAGTTTTGAAAACTAACTTTACTGAGAATGGAAGATGGGAGGCCTGTTAAGTACTATCCAAACAAAATATGACAACCCTAAAATCCATTTAAGATACTTCTACTTATTAGGATTTAAGAAAGTATGATCATCAATGTACTGTTGTAAAAATGTATTTTGCCCCGTCACTTCCTTCACTCTGGATGTTTGAGCAAAACTCAAGGCACCCCTCTCTTCCAAATACCTTTCTTCCTTGACCCCACTGGCAATCATTTCCAAGAATGGCCTTTGGCTCTTCTAACACCTGCTATTTCTGTTACAGCTGCTCCCATTCTGTTCCCCAAATAACATCCTCTTCTTTCTTGTATAGGATAGAAATGTTTATTAGGTTTTTATTTTATTTTCCTGAATGTAGGTCCCCCACTTCAATTTTTTCTTCCTTATAATACTTAGTCATAATACACAACATTTTTATATAAAAACAATTTAATACTGATCAACAGTTGCTGCAATGTAAATTTTATATTGATCTTCAGCATACATTCGCTGCATGTCAGCTTATTATCAGATATAATAGCATTTGTCATCAATATGCTCAGAAAGGATGAAATTCCAAAACACAACAGGCATTTAGAAATTTACCTGCAGTGCCCACAGGTCTTCTGGGTTTGTTGAATATCTGATCACCTGGGTTGTGTGGTGTAAATACCTCCTGTCCTTGTCTTGCTAAAACTGGGTCATATTCCTTTCCATCATAGTTTGCATCAAAGAATTTCTTGAACCACTGAACAAATTCAAAGTTGTCTTGGAACTTTCCTTTCACTAATCTTTCTACTGGAATAATCTGAAAACAAAAGTGAGAAATGAATTTCTTGTTCAGTTTTATTTATTTTTATTCTTCAAACTAATCTATACTCCATATACCTATGGGACAGATGAAATCCATTAAATCCTACATCCAACATTTCTAATGCTGGGAAGTATCTATTATGCATGATTCAATTTTGTTTTATGAAAATGCACAACTGTTCAATTGTATTTGCAACTGTAAATGTTTGCTTTTTACTAATTTTGTTCTCTCAATTCAAACTATACTTGTTAAAAGACACAAACTAGCTCAAAGTTACAAAATGAGAAATTACAAAATGCATAAAGTACTGATTCTTCAATTCAGAAATGAGACAGATGGATTGAAAACTTGTTACTACAAAAAGGAAATTATAAAAATTGTTTCAGAAACAAAGGCCTTTAAAGTTCCACGTGTTCAAATAAAAAGTGGATACCGCTGGCATTTTTCTACAAACACTTAAATATACACAACCATGAGTACAGCAGAATCATAGAAGCATCGCAAATATAGCATACAAATTTATTGTTTCCTTCCTCCACAATTTTCTCATTGCTCCATGATGCCACCCTATCATCAAAGTAATCTTTTCTGCAGCACCACTGATCTAAAGTGAAGATTTTTCACTTGTAAACCTATCTGGTGAACAGCAATGCACTATTCAACTGAGCAAATAGGAGTTAAAAGGTAAAAAAAAAAGCTTCAAAAGTGTACCTTTTGCTTTGATTTCTAAATTAGCTAATTCCGAAAGTTCACTTGTCTTGGAAATCAATTCTCAAGTTTAATGTTGAAATTTCTCTCTCATGAATAATGGATAGGTGGAAAGGACACTGGTAAATATGATGCTAATTCACCTTTTTTTTTAAAAACAAAAGTGAGTTAAGCATCGCATTAAGCATATGATTGAAGATTATGAGAATTTAACAGTTGAGATTTACACATATCAAATAAGTTGGGCTTCTACTCAGAATACAACAAAGTGCTGGTAAAACTCAGTAGGTGTGACAGCATCTGTGGAGAGAGAAACAGAGTTCATGCTTTCTGAAGAGAAGTTGAAGTGTTAATTTTCTCCACAGATGCTGCCAGATCTGCTGAATATCTCCAGCACTTTGTTTTTGTTTCAGATTTCCAGCATCCACAGTATTTTGCTTGCAATTGGGTCTTCTGCTAGGATTTTGTTTGATATAATTTGGCACTATTACATACTTTGGATAAGCCTGAATTAATATTCTGACAATTCATTCATTTTGCCAATTTTTTTATACATTGTTTGTTACTTTGCTTATGTAAGTTAACATATAGGCAGTAGCAGAGAAATTTGTGCTTGTGTTTGATGGTGTATTTGCATATGAAACAGTGACAAAAATACAGAGAGAGATCTATTCTTCAATTTTAGCCTCTTGCAAATCCTCAATGCCTTTACCACAACAGCCAGACGTCATGACTTCCACCATTTCCATCCCAAACTCTGCAACCCCATCTTAAATCTCTCTGGCTCTCTCTTCCTTGAAAATGTTCCTTAAAACCCCCCTCACCAGAAAGCTTTGGTGAGGGTCCCAATTTAAAGGTGCTAAAAAAAATGCACTCCCCCTACCCCCTAATAATCTTTGGAGTGATACTTGCACTTCTTGCAACCTAGACTGAAGTGAAAATCAATGGTGATCACAGCCATAAAGATAACTACAGGGATTTAACAGAGATTGATTAGCAAGTTTTGAGAAGCTTTGAATCTCAGTCCCAGTCATACAGAAATGGACAAATGTAAACACTCGGAAACATTAACTGAATTAAAATCACATTGGTAGGTACTGGATCAAAGCCCAGAGTACAGATCAGAAAATAAATTTCATAAAAGATGCTAATATGCAGGCCATCACCAAAAAGGTAGTCAATTAGCTGGAATGTCATAAAACTCTGTTTCAGCATCCAGTATCATCATATAACTCAAGAATCCATGTTGCTAGCATCTAATGTCCTCTACAATGAGCCCGAAAGTGACTTAGTTGCGCAACCAAGACAAAGTTAGAAGGCAGCCTATTATCTTCTTTTCAACTGCAATTAAACCAGTCAGATCAACATCACCATCATCATGTTTGAAAAACAAGAGAAAAAACATACAATCAAGTTCTAAATAGTTGCAAGGGAATATCAGTTATTCCATGAAAGAAATAACCTTTAATAGTGGAGTTTGGGAAATCACTCAGAAGTGCCAGCTGGAAGAGCTCACATGGAAAATGAAAACAATACAAAGTTAGTAGTTGTCTGACATTTTGGTTTTATTTCTAGGGCTGTAGATTCGCTGTGCAAACTTGATACTGAAATCAGGAGTCTTAAAGTCATCCTGTGAGAGAACGGCTGCCCTGGTAAGATAATGTTTCACTCTATATCGCACAACTCATGAATCTGAAAAGTTTGCAGTCTGCTTCAGATTACTGTAGGAGGGTAAGGTATCTTAAAAGTTTGAGCAGCAGCTGAAGCTAGTTATTTCACATAGCTATATATTAGCAACATAAGTGGCTTTTGTCACTGATAGGATGCTGCCAACAAGCCAAAAAGACATCCTGCTTATCACAAAAACCAGTAATGTGACGTATGAATTTTAGTGCCAGTATAATGCCAACCATTTAGGCTGCCCATCCCAAACTGATGGATCATATCAAACAGATGTTGCCTCAGCCTGTACACAATAAGCAAAGTACTGACTAAATCCAATCAACGAACACTCTCAAAACTCCCCATGCTATACCTAACATTAGATGTGATTCTGCAAATGGAAAACATTCACTGAATGATTTTCAATGTGCACGAAATTATTCTAATAACCGATTTTGGATTGCTAGTCGGGCTCGTAGTGCGGCACATTTGTGTGTATACTGAAAGTTACATATATTATTACACAGGGCTCTGTTCTTTGCAAACAAGGAGAACATATATATGCACTATGCTTGTTTCAACATAATTAAATTGTGACAACTATTCACTGGTTCAACCAATCAGCAATCTCCTCTGCACAGCTGAAGTTTTGCTTTTCCCCTTGAACCAATATTCTTTTGAAATGTCCTGAGTACTAGAGGCACTTTGACAAAATGGGTCTTTTTCAGCAATACTCAAGGTCTGTATAAACAAACAATTATTTTCTATACCTCTTTAACGAGCTTTCCAAACTACCATAAGACTATGCAATGGGAGTTGCATATATGACAGACAGGGTAAAGACCCAGGATCTGCCATGCTCAAGGACATTAGTCAGGTTTTTAATGCATTTTGGCAGCTTCTGGTCATTTTTACTGATGTCAGTCTTTATCCAGTTTTTTTTAAAATTATAGATTTATATTTTAAAAATCGTAATTCAAATTCACAAACTACAATGATATGTACAGACTTGTGCTCTGGATTACTAATCTAATAACATAATTATGCTCGTGCACTCATGAGTCCACACAATCAAAATAATTCCAATCGCCATGATCCTTAGAATTGTCCTTTTCCAGCACAAAATTGAGCACTGGAATTTATGCTTGCATCATAACTAAAACATGTATTCTTTCAAAGGTTACTAAACAATTGTCAACAGCTTTAAAGTTTGCTTCAACATTTCTACAGACAAGCAGATGTCCCATTATATTGCACACGAGTAATCTGGGTCTGGAGTGTGATTATTATGTTTTTCCAATAAATTGGCTTATCCCATGACACTTCAAAAAAATCCCAAAGAGCCAAATACAAATAATTAAAGGTATTTCTAAACTCAAGAGGACAATTACATCTGCTTGTAAATTTCTAACTATAATTAAAAAGAATGATGTAACAAGTACCTATATATATTTATTTTGTACCTGTAACATATGGCATTACTTTATGGCTGAAACTTAACAGACACATTAGAAACAGAAGAACATAAGTTCATCATTCAGTCCCATAAACATGCTCTTCCATTCTAATATATCTATTGATACCGAGACTGCAAAGTCAGTGTTGTATCTGTCATTATATATTACAGTGAACGCTGTGTGTATGTATATAATTGCAAGACAGTAATCCATTCAAGCAAATTAAACATTTTACGAAAGACAAATCACTAAATAGCATTTGACAATTTTTGAAACAATGCACATTTTCCATTGTTATTGGATTGTGCAAAGTAAAATGACGTACCTTTGTATGGTCTTCCTCAATTTCAATGTAGTTTATCCACCACATACAGATGAATCAGGTCTGTCATCCAATGGGGGAAATCACAAGACTCTGTCCTTTAAACAATGTTCTTCGCAGCAGCCATGTGATCTCCCTCACTCCCACACAGTATATAAGTCAGCGATCCAGATTCCCTCCTTAGGTATTTTTGATGGAGGTGGCTGAAAAGTAGACCGAGGTGATACAACGAAGGAGAAATTAAACAAAATTAACAATTTAACCTCCAAGCACTCCAAATCAGCGCAAGACAGTGGGGAAGGAAGACTGATGCCTTTTATGTGGAGGATAAAATACACAAAGAATAAAGAACCAAGCCACTGGTAGTTCATCATACTTGTTTCCTCATTTTTATACATAGTAAGAGCAAAAATGAAGATGGACAACTCTATGATTGATTTAAAGATCAGTTTAGAGAACAGATTTGGCAAAGATGATGTTTTTCTTAGCAGATACATCCAAACAGTGGTGGTAAGGAAAATGCTGAGTTTCTTCCAAGTAGTTGCCTTAAAGCTAGTTTCTCTCAAAATTAATCCATTAAGTCACCACAGATTCAGCAGAACAATCTTTAACTCTGCTTGTAAGTTGACAAACCAACCAACATTAAACAATTGAGGTTTACATTCCACTGAGGCATTCACAATATATCGTTTGGAGATGGATACACTTAAGAATCCCTTCACTTTCCTCATTCCTGAAGAAGGGCTTATGCCCGAAACGTCGATTCTCCTGTTCCCTGGATGCTGCCTGACCTGCTGCGCTTTTCCAGCAACACATTTTCAGCTACACTTAAGAATTACCTTGCAAAAGCAAGAAATTGTGTAGAATGACAACTGCTTTGATCCAATCCATTTTAACTGCCATAGGTCTTAAAATGTTGACAGGGAATCAACTTCTGAGGAATACAATGGGGACAGAAATTCTGTCAGAAGAATGAGGGGAATACATTTCTGAAAAACGGTTTTCATATAACGTACAAAAGGAGGTCCAAATTTGCTGCACTTGAATTGAAAATTCAGTGGTTGCAGCCCCAAAGCAGATTGATCAGACATTTGTCATACAGAAATAAGTGCAATGAGACAAACTGTTTCTGACACAAAGAATTTGATCATGAGTGATCACGAAAACAAAGAGGAATATAAAAGTTTAGGAAAAACAAGACAATCATAAACTGGTTCCAGAGCTCTGGAATTACAGGATAAAACACATTTAAAGAATGAACAACCACCATTACGAGTGGTAAGGGTCAGCAAAAGTCTCTTATTCATATGTTCTGAAACAACATTGACTGTTTTCAGAGAGTAAAACCATCTGGGAGGAGATCCTTGTTCCTGCTCAAAATCCGCAGAAACTTTCTATACACAGGAGGGCTATTATGATGAAAGGTCCCAGAAATAAAAATACCAAACATGCAGAGTGCTTTTAAACAGAAACCAAACTGACACCTAATCTGTTTAATATGTAACTTGATTCTCTCCTCAGATGCTCAATAACTGTAATGAACTTGCATCACTCTGCATATCGGAGTAGCCACCTGTATTTCTAAGCTGCAAATATTTGTCAGCTTCACATTCAGGTAGAATTGCTCATTCTTCATCTATATGAAAGAACACCAGAGACAAATGGGTTTGATGTATTTGTACAGTTTGTCTCTTCAACTCATGGAAGTAATCCGAGCCTTTCCATTCCAAGTCTTTACAATTTATAAAATGACAAAAAATACATCTTCTGTTCTTCATAAATAGAAAATGCATCAAATTGGCAATGGCTGAGTGTAGAATTCAGAATAAATAATATGGTGTAAAGATCAAACTCAGATAAAATTTCCCTAACACAAGTATCCTCATACACTAAATTAAAAATGGCTCCAAAATATTGAGCCTCCACATACACAAGTATTTGAATTTAAATTTTAACAAAGCAACATTAGTTGCTAATATTTTAGATTCCATACAGGCATCAAGAATACCAATGACTTAGCAGCAGCCCAAACCAGAGCTGGGATTGAACAACCAGGTCAATCCATTCTATATCCGGTGGTAACTTGTTGAAACTTGCTTACATCAAGAAAAATATTTTTTGAACTCTTAAAAGGAGACAGCTTTTCATTCAAAGCTGGAACAGAACACTCTCAGCATTAGTTTCCAAAATCGAGTAGAGTTAGATGGACAATATCTGTCTCAGTACCGATTAAACTGTACGTTATTGGTGACTGAGGACAATGTTCCTCTGCACTATAGGGAGCCAAACGTACTTTGCACTTCTAGTCAATCTGGAATTGGAACTTCAGTACTTCACTCAAAGCAGAAATCACTGTGGTCCAGAAATCTTTCTTTCCAATCAATCAGTCAGAATTTCTCAACAAATGCTTCTTGACAAGAACTGTCACGCTTCTTTCAAGAAAGTTCACTGGTGAAAGATGATAAGCATTTCGTTTGAAATAACTATGTGATAAAAATACCAAATTCAAATGAACTCCAATTTTTTTAACACAATCTTTGCTGAAAAAAATATTTAATTGTTCAATACTTGTTACTGAGGGAAAGGCAATAGTATGATTTTGTTATAGAGAGTAGGGAACAAGAGGGAACAAGAACTTGAAGTTTAGAGAAACCAAAATGGTAAGGGAGATCATCTAGTACCTGGATGAAGACACAAAGAAATCCTGTGATTTATATTGTTTGGTAGCAGGCTTGATTCATCTGTAAATGGAATATGTATGATGTCAGAAAAATGAACGCTAACTTTATTTTGGCCTAATTCATGAGGCACATGATGCCAGACCTCAAAGTATGAGCTTTGTTATATCAGAGTTCCTCATTTCAGATTAGATAACTTGTTCAATAATTCAACATCTGTACATTATATAAACTTACATTCAGTATTATTCCATCATAAATCATGCAAGTAGAAACTTTTGGGCCTATTACAAAAAAAGACTATTCCCTTTTTATCCACCTGATTGATATAAAGTTAAAATTGCTTAGGGAAAATGATTTAACTAATATCAAACACCTCCTTACCAGATGAACGACAATACAGAAGCTCTGAGGTGGATAATGTTATGATCTGAAATGCAATTTCAATACCATACTTTTAAAATCCTCAAAAAATGCATCTCCAAAGTTTAGGAGAGCTAGAACGTCATCACTTATTTCCATTTCATCAAACAGAAAAATAAAACAAAATAAAGTCCACTTTTTCCGGAATTCTCATGCAACCTGTCATCCATGGGAGTAGGTTTCATTGCTCTGTGATCTCTCAGTCCCTCCCTCTCATTTTGATCAAACCTCACTGATGGTATTTATGAGTGGTCCTGGCCGCAACTGGTATATTCATGTAACCTGCAGTCCTCATTCCTGTATGTACTGGATACCAGGGAGTTTACTGTACTATGGCTTTGTCAGTACATCCATTATGACCTGAAAATATTTATGGTCAATGATGTTACTACACTGAAAAATGTTCCACTGCAAGAGAATTCAATTCTATCAGCTATGGCAGTACTTCTGTAACAACATTTAAAACTTGGACAGGCACATAGACAGGAAAGGATTAGAGAGATATGGATCAAATGTAGGCAAATGGGACTAGTTTAGCTTGGGATACCTGATGGGCATGGTCGAGTTGGAACAAAGGGCCTGTTTCCATGCTGTTTGGCTCTATGATTTTATAACAACATAAATGATTTTTACTGTAAATAGAAAAGCGTATGATGTACATTAAATTTAATCTGCTCTCAATACCAGAAATTGGAACTAGAAATGTAAGCTTTGACTGCTTGGTGTGATATTGCATATAGAGAATAAAAATAAATCTTCACATATAAGCCAACTATGGATGCAAATTAACTGACAGCTTAGATAACTGTTTGATTATACACAAGCATTTTAAAAGGTATAAATGTCTCACAAACATTTTAGAAATAATTTTAAAAGTTTCTGCGAAGATTTGTAGCTCGGATGCTCGTTGTTGTGGTTCTGTTCGCCGAGCTGGAAGTTTTTGTTGCAAACGTTTCATCCCCTGGCTAGGCGACATCATCAGTGCTTGGGAGCCTCCTGCGAAGCGCTTCTTTGATGTTTCCTCCGGTGTTTATAGTGGTCTGTCCCTGCCGCTTCCGGTTGTCAGTTTCAGCTGTCCGCTATAGTGGTTGGTATATTGGGTCCAGGTCGATGTGTTTGTTGATGGAGTTTGTGGATGAATGCCATGCCTCTAGGAATTCCCTGGCTGTTCTCTGTCTGGCTTGCCCTATGATAGTAGTGTTGTCCCAGTCGAATTCCGAACAGAGAATTCACTACAAGGGTATACAGGAAAGCCACACACACAGACCAAGTCCTAAACTATGAAAGTAACCACCCCAACACACACAAACGAAGCTGCATCAGGACACTATTCAAAAGGGCTACAACACACTGCAGTACACCAGAACTGCAAAAAAAAGGAGGAACACCTATACAAGGTATTCGCCAAAAACCGATACTCGCGCAACTTCATCAACAGATGCCCAAGAGAAAGGCCACGGAACGAGGACATACCACAACCAAAAGGACTAGCCACACTACCATACATCAGGAGCATCTCGGAACTGACAGCCAGACTACTGCGACCCCTAGGACTCATAACGGCACACAAACCAACAGCCACGCTCAGACAACAACTCACCAGAACGAAGGACCCGATACCCAACATGAGCAAGACGAATGTAGTGTACAAAATACCATGCAAGGACTGCACAAAACACTATATAGGACAAACAGCTAACAATCCGCATACATGAACATCAACTAACCACGAAACGACACGACCAGCTATCCTTAGTAGCCACACACGCAGACAACAAGCAACATGAATTCGACTGGGACAACACTACTATCATAGGGCAAGCCAGACAGAGAACAGCCAGGGAATTCCTAGAGGCATGGCATTCATCCACAAACTCCATCAACAAACACATCGACCTGGACCCAACATACCAACCACTACAGCGGACAGCTGAAACTGACAACCAGAAGCGGCAGGGACAGACCACTATAAACACCGGAGGAAACATCAAAGAAGCGCTTCGCAGGAGGCTCCCAAGCACTGATGATGTCGCCTAGCCAGGGGATGAAACGTTTGCAACAAAAACTTCCAGCTCGGCGAACAGAACCACAACAATAATTTTAAAAAGAATTACTGCTGTACTGCACTAAGCAGTAATTGGTGACCAAATTACCAATATTTTATACATTTTACATGTTATATACATTGTCATATTTTATAAATAACAAATACATCCATACACAAATTACTAAGCAATACATTCAGCCTTCCAAAGTTCAAAGAATTAGTTTCTGCCTAGAAAGATATATTGGATTTGGAGGGAGTACAATGAAGGTTGACAATTATAACAAACCTGATATCCAAGTATGAACAACAATTACATAAATTATGTCTGCTTTCTCTAGAATTTAGAAGGTTAAGAGTTGACCTGATCAAAATCTTCAAGATCTTAACACAAAATGACAGGGTAGATAAAGACAAACTATTTCTATTGGTTGGGGATTCTATAACTAGGGGCATACGCTGAGAATTAGGGCCAGAGTGTTAAGGGGAAGAAACACTTCCACACACAAAAGGGTAGATGATGTCTGGAATTCTCTTCCACACAGAGCAAACACTGGATCAGTTGTTAGTTTAAAGTGAGAGACAAATAAATTTTTGTGAAGTAACACCATTAAAGAATACGAGTCAAAGGCAGGTATATGGAATTAGGTCGCAGATCTCCCAGGAGCTCATTAAATGGTGGAACAGGCTCAAGAGGCTGAGTGGCCTTCTCCTATTCCCATGTTTCTATCTTTTCAATCTAAATGTAAACTTATTAATTGAGATGTGCTAACGGTATTAGTTCTTTATTGTTTCAACAAATGTTGTTAGTCAGAATAAACGCACATATACGTGCAGTATTAGTTAAACAGAATAATTTTTGACATTTAAAACTGATTTTGAACAAAATATCATGTATTCTCAATCAATCATCTGTATTTGAGTCTCTAACTTGCAATGCTTAAAAACATTAAATATGTGAAACACTTAACTAAACAGAACAAAGACTGAGCTGGGAAGTATTTTCTATGGTAGGGTTTTGTTTTTAGTTGGTTGGGGAAAAAGTTAGAAGCTATTTTTAACTAAGTTATATCATTCGGATGAGTTTGAAGTAATCAGGCAGAGTTAACATGGTTTTGAGAAAGGGAGATCAGGTTTGACCAATCTAAGCAAATCAAAGTTATGGGGATAAGGGAGGAAAGTGGAGTTGAAGATTATCAGATCATTCACGATTTAATTTAATGGCAGAGCACACTCGTTAGGCTAAATGACCTGTTTCTGCTCCCACATCTTGCAGTTTTATTATATTTGAGATGCTGACATGTGCTGTGGATAATGGGAACTAGTGGATGCACTGCATTTCGATTTAGAGAAGCTACCACAATATTGTGGAAAATAAGAGTTCATAGGGTAGTATAGCATATTGGCATGGCTGGCTCTCAAGAAGCAGAGAGCAGGCAGATATGATTTTTTTCAGGTTGGCAAGATGTAACAAATGGCACATTGCAGGAATTGGCGCTGGAACCCCAGCTGTTCATAATTTATATGAATAACTTAGATGAAGGAATGGAAGCTATGGCTACCAAACTTGCTAATAACACTAAAGATAGGTAGGAAAGTAAGTTGAGAAGAGGATATATGGAGATTACAAAAGACAATTAGACTGGGCAAATGAGTGCAGATCTGGCAAATAATAGGGAAAAATGTGCAACCATCCACTTTGACAGGATAAATAAAAGTGAGCATAGGATGTAAAAATGATGAGATTGTAGACCTCTGGGATCCAGATGGATCTGGGTGGTCTTGCGCATAAATCACAAAAAAATTAAATTTCAGGAATGGCAAATCATCAGGAAAGCTAATAGAAAGTGATAATTTATCATGAAAATACAAATGTAGAGAGGTCATGCTTCAGTTATACAGGGACTAGACTGATAGCAGGCATAGAGGGACACTCTTATGAAAGTTGAGTAGACTGGCCCATACTTGTTAGAATATAGAAGAATGAAAGGTCATATTACTGAAACAAACAAGATTCTTGGGAGACTTGACAGGGTAGATGCAGAAGGCTTGTTTCTCTTTTGGGAGAGTCTCGGACCTCAGGGGAGGGGTCATCTTATAATAAGAGGTGACATATTTAAGTTAGAAACGAGGAAGGATTTTATCTCAGATGGTTGTGAATTTGTGGACTTCTTTACCACAGAGAGCTGTAGAGGCTGGGTTAACAACTATATTCAACGCCGAGATAGATTTTTAAGAAATAAAGGTGTTAAACATTATGGGAAAAAGGCAAGAAAGTGAAGTTGAGGATTATTAGATCAGCCATGATCTCACGGAATGGCAGAGCAAACTCAATGGGCTGAATGGCCTACTTCTCCTCCTATCTCTCATGGGTGAGACCACATCTGGAATACTGCACACAATATTGGTGTCCACGCTTCTGAAAGTATGTTGGAATCACATCAGCTCAGAGTAGGTTTACAAGAGGAACACCTGGAATGAAAGGGTTGTCTTATAATGAAAGACTGGACAGGCTCCATGAAGCTATCTTCTTTAAATAGTGTGTAAACAGATCTTGCAATATTTCTATGACAGGAGTATACAGACTCTTTCTAAGCAAAGGAGTGGAAGATTACTGGGATAGGTGGGAATGTGGATTTGAGGTTATAATTAGATTAGCCATGATCTCACTGAATGGCAGAATAAGCAGAAGGAATTGAATAGCCTATTCCTACTCCTGACATGTATAATCATACAGTATATGAGTTGTGAAAATCAGAAAATATTATTCCTTCTCAGAAGATCAGGCAGCATCTAAGGAGAGACATTTCATATGTAGATATTTCATCAGAGCAGGAATATATGATAATATCATATATATTTTTAACATTTAAAAGGCGCAAAGAGGAGAAATATAGAAAATAGAGTCTACCATTTATTTCTTCATGCCTGCTCCATCACTCAATACAATCATAGGTGGCATCCAATCAGTACAGTGGTCCATACCATACCCTTTGATCCTTTAGGTCTAAGAACTATATCTAAATCCTTCTTCAAAACATTCAATATTTTGGCCTCAATCACTTTCTGTGGCAGAAAATTCCATGAGCTCACTACTCACAGAAGGATGAGGAAAGATATCAATCTGAAGTAGAAAGACTTGAATATCCAAATGGAAAATGGAAGCACTTTAAAAGTAGAAATTAGTTTAATACAAGATAAGTCAAAGACAATTATGAGATTCAAATACCGAATGGAAATGGGGATAAGGCTATCAGAAATTGATGCACAGTAAAATTGACAAAAACTCCAAAAGAAAATAAACCTAGATACATGCCACCTGCCAGAATGAAACACCCTCACCTCAAGACTTCATAACTTCTTCCAGTTTCTTGGGTCAATGGAATCAGCTGTGCTTCACTTGTATTTTTGTCTTTCCCTACATTTATCCCTGTTAAACTTTTGTTATCCATGAACTCTTGAATGACCCACATATTTGCCCATGTCTCAATTTCTAACATCCCTTGTCATTTCCACTCAAACATATTACAGATAATTTACTCATTGGCTTTTAAGTGCACACACGTTTTCTTGCCAATGTTTTGTTCTATTCATTTTAAATATTAATTTTCTATAATATGACCTACACTGCTGATGAAAGGCTTATACTTGAAATATCAACCAAATTTGCAGCATCTCTCTTTTTGCTGGAAACATTAGACACAATCTAATGCTTAAAAACACTTCATATTGTTTATGATTGTTGCAATGTGAAACATTTTAAATTCAATACAGGATCAACAGAAAATAAGTATAATGGATCATTAAACAGAAAATCTTTAAAAATGATTTTTGCCTGCAGTAAGTTATTCCTATACAGTTCTTCCTATGCTAAAGAAGGCTTTGTAGTGGTGACAGCCCAAGGGAATAAACCTGTAACATGTACATGAAAAAAAAGACTTGGCAACTTGAACAGTCCCCTGAATAGAAAAGTTGTCCTTTGTCAAAATTTGAGTACATACTTTATCAACATTCATTTTCTTGAAGGCTGCCTGAAGGATTTTAAAATGTTGGATGTACTCATGTTCCAACTTTGCTTGAAATTTGACTTTCTTTAGAAGAATACAGCCAGGAAAGAGCATATCCATAAACTGACAGTACGCTGTTCCTGTTGAAGAAAACAAAATCCATATTTTAGCAAGAATTAGTTTGAAAAAACATTTAATCACAAATTAGCATGAATATATAATTTATATATTGAAAATGTTCAATAACAAATGCTTTGAAATAATCAGAAGTCAAAAACTGCATCAAATGAGGAAGGTAAAGTAAGTGATTTCCACCACTACATGCAGTAAAGCATGAAGAGTCTTGGAAAGTTCCACAACATTGCAAAAGAATCTGTACTGCAGATAGGTTTTTGAAAAAAAAACCTTTTTGAATGCTATAGGCAAAAAGAGAACTATGCAAGAGAGATGGAAGACTGACTATCCTTTCAGTAATATTACACCATTAAAATACCTGCAAGTTATATACAACCACATGCATAAATTGGGAGAAGTCAGTCATTAGCAGGACTTATACACGTAATGGTAAGGTCC
>NC_057712.1:3087762-3106918 GCF_004010195.1 Chiloscyllium plagiosum | reverse complement strand
AAAGTGGAGTCACAGGTAGATAGGATAGTGAAGGTGAAATTTGGTATGCTTTCCTTTATTGGTCAGCGTATTGAGTACAGGAGTTGGGAGGTCATGTTGCAGCTGTACAGGACATTGGTAAGACCACTGTTGGAATATTGTGTGCAATTCTGGTCTCCTTCCTTTCGGAAAGATGTTGTGAAACTTGAAAGGATTCAGAAAAGATTTACAAGGATGTTGCTAGGGTTGGAGGATTTGAGCTATAGGGAGGGATTGAGTAGGCTGGGGCTGTTTTCCCTGGAGCATTGGAGTCTGAGGGGTGATCTTATAATGGTTTATAAAATCATGAGTGACATGGATAACATAAGTAGACAAAATCCCTTCCCTGGGGTGGGGGGAGTCCAGAACTAGAGGGCATAGGTTTAGGGTGAGAGGGGAAAGATATAAAAGAGACATAAGGGGCAACTTTTTCATGCAGGGGGTGGTATGTGTATGGAATGAGCTGCCAGAGGAAGTGGTGGAGGCTGGTACAATTACAATATTTAAGAGGCATTTGGATGGGTATATGAATAGGAAGGGTTTGGAGGGATATGGGCCAGCTACTGGCAGGTGGGACGAGATTGGGTTGGGATAACTGGTCGACATGGAAGAGTTGGACCAAAGGGTCTGTTTCCATGCTGTATATGTCTATGACTGTAAATTCCCACATAAGAGAATAGCGCATAAAATTAACGTGTGGGATTGGAGGTAGTATGCTGATAAACAGAGAGAACAGGCTGGCAGACAGGAAACAGAGTTGGAATAAATAGGTTATTTCCTGAATGGCAGCCAGTGACCAGTGGAGTATTACACGGATCAGCAATTAAACCCTAGCTTTTCACAAAATATATAGATTTAGATGTGGGACCTAATGTAATATTTCCAAGTTTGCAGATGGCAGAAAATAAGTGGGAAGGTAAACTCCAAGAATGCAGAGATCCGTCAGTGTGATTTGGATAAATTGAATAAATGGGCAAATGCATGGCAAATTAACAATAATGTTGATAAATGTGAAGTTATTCACTTAGGTAGTAAAAACAGGCAGACAGATTATCAGAATAGCAATAGACTGGGAAAGGAGAGGTGCAACGACACTTGTGACCTTGTATAACTGTATGGTATACCCAAGCATATGGGTAAGTAAGCAGGCAGTAAGTGGTATTTTGGCCTTCATAATGAGAATTTAAGTACAGGAATGTCTTGCTCCAATCTGACGAGCCTTGGTGATTATTGTGCGCGGTTTTGGTCTCCTTATAAAGCGAATGCTCTGGCTATGGAAGAAGGGCAACAAAATTTTACCAGGTGGATTCCTGGGCTGGCAGAACTGATATATGAAAACAGATTGGATCAGTTTGGATTATATTCACTGGAGTTTAAAAGAATGAGTCGGAGGTGGGAGAGATCTCATAGAAACCTTCAAAATACCCAACAGGACTAGACTGGGCAAATGCATGGAAGGAAGTTCTCAATCATTGGGGAGTCCAGAACCAGGGCTCTCAAGCTATTAAGGACTGAAGTGAAGAGAAATTTCTCACGCAGTGGTGAGTCTGTGAAATTCTCTACCAGAGTAGCAGTTGAGGTCAAAATACTGTATGTTCTCAAGCAGTCCGACAGCATTCTTATGAATAAAGGAATAAATGAGTATGGAGTGAAAGCTAGAAATAGGGTAGAGTAGGATGTTCAGCCGTGATCATATTGAATGGCAGAGCATGCTTGAAGGGCGAGATGTTCCTATTTTCTATATTTCTAGATGACGGAATATTAGTCTCTTGTCCCCCAAGATGGAGTACCACCAAGAATTTTGAAGTCATATAAAACACATTTACGTAAGGAGATCTCATGAGTATTCCATGCCTGTCACAAGTTCAGGAGAAAGTAGCTCTTGAATTAGGACAAATTTAAAGTTAAGGAATTTTTGTGCTGTGGCTCATGCCCAAGTTGTTGAGCTTTATGCAGAGAATTAACTTAAATAGAAAGGTACATGGTTAGCCTTCTAGACAGCTTTAATAAAATCTTTCACAGACATGGATATCACTGGCTCGGTCAGAATGTATTACTCATCCTTAATACCCTCGAGAAGACGGTAGTGAGCTGCCTTCTTGAACTGCTGCAGTCCATGTGGCATCGGTACATCCAGTTTAGTCAGGAATTTGAAATCTGGGATTTTGAGTCAATAATCAATAAATGGCGATATTGCTCCTTGCCAGGATAGTGTGTAGCTTGAAGGGGAACCTGTAGTTGAAGTGGCCTCATGCATCTGTTGCTCTCATCTTAAAGTGATTGATGCTCACATGCTCTAATTGGACTTTTGTAGCACATATGTATTTGAGCTGAATATCTGATTCTGATTTGTATACTGAATGTAAAATGCATTTAGTTTGCTCAAAATAAATTAATATAAATACATTTCCTATTGCAAACAAAGGCATTTCAACCCAGCAATCTATATCATATTTGAATCCAGTCCCCAAAGCAATTAGGTTCTAACAGAAGCATTTAATTCCATAGAGGATGATGATCCAGGTTTGCAGTTTCACAGGTCATTCAAAATATTCACAAATAATGAGAAAATGACAAGTATATACGATAGTCAAAAAAGGAATGTGCTTGTAATCACATCAGTACAATGTTTAAGGCTAAAGGTCAAGGTTGTGGATGCTATTGTCGATTCTGAATTAGAGTAGATGATAACATCCCAATCTGATATTCTTGGAACCAAGCCATTTACCTATTTCAGAATTTTCTGCATTAAGGAATGACGTTGGAATGCCTAACAATAAAGGTGAAACACTGCAGATATAACTGGACCGAGACAAATAATTACCATGTGCCTGGCTTCACAGAGGCAGATATTAGAAATCTCTCAAATATCAGACATTGAAGGATCAAGCAAGAAACTGACGTAAAACAATATCATAAAACAGGAAAAAATAATATTGGATCTAATCACCTACATCCCAGAGTGCTGAAGAGCTGGCTATATTGTGGATTGATGTAATGCTGCCTACAATTTGCAAGGCTGCAAATGAAATCCCACTACTTCAGAAAAGAAAGACAAAAAAGGGGAACTGCAGACCTATTTGTCTAACATCAGTATTTAAGGGGGGAAAAAAGGTAGGATTGGGCAGAGTCAACACAGATTTATTAAAGGGGAAATTATATTTGAGAAACCTGTTGAGTTTTTTTTGAGAATATTCTGGATTTTCAGAAGGCTTTCAGTAAGATCCTACACAGGTTAACGAACAAAATTAGAACACCTGGAATAGAGGATAATATACAGGATTGAGGATGGGTTAATAGCAAAGAGGGACTAGGATTAAATGGGTCATTGTCAGGTTGGCAAGCTCTGACAAATGGGGGTGCCACAAGGATCAGTGCTTCAGCCCCAGCTGTTCATAATCTATACAAGTGATTTAGATACGGTGACCAAATATCTTTTTAAATTTGCAGATGACACAGATCCAAGTGGAATGTGTATCATCAGAATGACAGAGAAAGCCTCATGAGGATTTGGAAAAGGCCAGTGCAAGAGCAAGAACACAGCAGATGCAGTATATTGTGGAGAAGTGTAAGATTGGCCACTTTGGTAGGAGGAAAGAAGATGCATAGTATTTCTAAAATGAGGAGAGATTGGGAAGTATTAATGGCAAAAAGAACTGTGCATCCATGTTCACTAGTCAGTGCAAGTGCAGCAAAGAGTTTGGAAAGTGATGTGTTGGTCTTTATCACAGAAAAGTATAGGACTAAGATGTTTTGCCTCAATCGAATAGAATTTTAGCAAAACTGCACAGGTATTTTTTGCAGTTTTGGTCTTTTTACATAAGAATATACTTTCTATGGCAAGAATGAACAAAGTTTCAGCAGGGATGGTGGCCCTACCCTACAAGGAAACCGGATTTTATTGTCGAGAACGAGAAGTGACGTCACTGCAACATATAAAATTCCTGAACAAGTCCACGGCGGCTGAGACTTCCAGACTGAGGCCAGGGTCTCAGGTTAACCGGGCAAGCTATTTCGTACTGAGATAAGAAGGTATTTCTTCAGAGGGTAGTGAATCTTCGGAACATACCCAAGAGCGCTGTGGAAGCTCAGTTGCTAAGTATGCTCTAGATTGACTGGAACACACAGATAACATTAACGGAATAATAGGAGAAAACAGCAAAGGTGGATGATTAGCCAAGATATAGAATGGCAGGGATGGTCGAGTCGTCAAATAGCAAGCTCTTGCACTTATGTTCTTATGCCCTCAATTTGTTGCATTATCTTAACAATAAGATGGTGAAACAGGACATTGTTTGAGTTTGGTCAATAAAGCTTTCAGGATGCTATGATCTCTGGACTTCAAATTTTTGGGCTGCAGGTGATAATGCATTGAATGAGAAATAATATCCAGGTGTTCTATGCATGAGTCACTCAAGAATATATATTTGATATGCTGCAGTGAAAGCAAAGGTAATTCAATCTGAAACAGGTACTGGTATTGGTGTACAAGACCATCATCAGGTCCTCATCTAGACTCCTGTATGCCATTCTTGTCTTCTCAGTGCCTGGCAGTGGGAGATAGAGGCCCTGAAAGAAGTTCTTAAATTTTTCCTCAATAATATTTTTCTTTTCGTCAGTATTCACATCGGAAAAGGGCAATGTTAGTGAGAATATGGAGGTACAGGCTACAAGATTAGGTGGGATTGAGGTTGACAAAGAGGAGGTTTTAGCAATTAGGGAAGATCTGAAAATAGACAAGACCCCAGGGCCGGATGGGATTTATCCTCTGATTCTCTGGGAAGCCAGGGAGGAGATTGTAGAGCATTTGGCTTGGATCTTTATGCTGTCATAGTGAGCCTGATGTTGGTGGTGGGCAAGCTGTTGGAGGGAAGTCTGAGGGACAGGATGTACATGTATTTGGAAAGGCAAGGGAGAACAAGCAACTTAGATACAGAACTGGCTCAAAGGTAGAAGACGGAGGGTGGTGGTGGAGAGTTGTTTCTCAGACTGGAGGCCTGTGACCAATGGAGTGCCACAACGATTAGTGCGGTGTAGACTACTTTTTGTCATTTATATAAATGATTTGGATGTGAGCATAAGAGGCATAGTTAGAAGTTTGCAAATGACACCAAAATTTGAGGTGTCGTGGATAGCGAAGAAAGTTGTCAGATTACAACGGGATCAATGGGCTGAGAAGTGGCAGATGGAATTATATAAATGTGAGGTGCTGCATTTTGGGAAAGCAAATCTTAGCAGGACTTATACACTTAATGGTAAGGTCCTAGGGAGTGTTGCTGAACAAAGGGACCTTGGAGTGCAGGTTCATAGCTCCTTGAAAGTGGAGTCGCAGGTAGATAGGATAGTGAAGGCGGCATTTGATATGCTTTCCTTTACTGGTCAGAGTAAAGAGTACAGGAGTTAGGAGGTCACATTGCAGCTGTACAGGACATTGGTTAGGCCACTTTTAGAATACTGCGTGCAATTCTGGTCCCCTTCCTATTGGAAGGATTTTGTGAAACTTGGAAGGGTTCAGAAAAGATTTACAAGGATGTTGCCAGGATTGGAAGGCTTGAGCTATAAGGAGAGGTTGAATAGGCTGGGGCTGTTTTTCCTGGAGCGTTGGAGGCTGAGGGGTGACCTTATAATGTTTTATAAAATCATGAGGGGATAGAAAAACAAAGTCTCTTCACTGGGGTGGGGAAGTTCAGAACTAGAGGGCATAGGTTTAGGGTAGAGGGGAAAGATATAAAAGGAACCTAAGGGGCAATGTTTTCACGCAGAGGGTGGTGCGTGTATGGAATGAGCTGCTAGAGGAAGTGGTGAAGACTAGTACAATTGCAATATTTAAAAGGCATCTCTATGGGTGTATGAGTAGGAAAGGCTTGAACATAGAACAATACAGCGCAGAATAGGCCCTTTGTCCCTCGATGTTGCGCCGACCCGTGAACTATCCTCAGTTCGTCCCCCTACACCATCCCAACATCATCCATGTGCTCACTCAAGGATTGCTTAAATCTCCCTAACGTGGCTGAGTTAACTACATTGACAGGTAGGGCATTCCATGCCCTTACCACTCTGTGTAAAGAACCTGCCTGACATTTGTCTTAAATCTGTCACCCCTCAAGTTGTAGTTATGCCCCCTCGCACAAGCTTACGCCATCATCCTAGGAAAAAGACTTTCACTGTCTACCCTATCTAATCCTCTGATCATCTTGTCTGTCTCTATCAAATCCCCTCTTAGCCTCCTTCTTTCCAATGAGAAGGGACCCAAGTCTCTCAGCCTTTCCTCATAAAACCTTCCCTCCAGTCCAGGCAACATCCTCATAAATCTCCTCTGCACCTTTTCCAATGCTTCCACATCCTTCCCGAAATAGGACGACCAGAACTGTACACAATATTCCAAGTGTGGCTGCACTAACGTTTTGTATCGTTGCAGCATGATTTTGTGGCTCCGGAACTCAAACCCTCTACCAATGAAACCTAACACACTGTATGCCTCCTTAACAGCACTATCAACCTGGGGGGCAACTTTCAGGGATGTACATGGACACCAAGATCCCTCTGCACATCCACACTACCAAGAATCTTTCCACTGACCCAGTGCTCTGCCTTCCTGTTATTCTTCCCAAAGTGCATCACCTCACATTTAGCTGCATTGAACTCCATTTGCCACCTCTCAGCCCAATCCTGCAGCTTATCCAAGTCCCCCTGCAACCTGTAACATTCTTCTGAACTGTCCACTACTCCACCGACTTTAGTGTCATCTGCAAATTTAATAATCCATCCACTAAGCCTGCATCTAAGTCATTTATAAAAATCACAAACAGTAGTGATCCCAAAACAGATCCTTGTTTCACACCACTAGTAACCAGACTTCAGGCTGCATATTTTCCATCAACTACCACTCGCTGCTTTCTTTCAGAAAGCCAGTTTCTAATCCAAACTGCTAAATTACCCTCAATCCCATGCCTCAGCATTTTCTCCAAAGCCTACCACGTGGAACCTTATCAAAGGCTTTACTGAAGTCCATGTATACCACGTCAACTGCCCTTTCATTGACATGCTTGGTCACCTTCTCAAAAAATTCAATGAGGTTTGTGAGACATGGCTTACCCTTGACAAAACCATGTTAACTATCTGAAATCAAAGTGTTGCTTGCCAGATGATTATAAATCTCATCTCTTATAATCTTTTCCAAAACCTTTCCTACAACAGAAGTAAAGCTCACTCGTCTATAATTACCTGGGTCATCTCTACTGCCCTTCTTGAACAAGGGCACATTTGCAATCCTTCAGTTCTCTGGTACTAAACCTGTAGACAATGAAGACTCAAATATCCAAGCCAAAGGCTCTGCTATCTCCTCCCTAGCTTCCTAGAGAATCCTCAGAGAGATCCCATCCGGCCCAAGGGTCTTGCCCACTTTCACTCCTTCTAGAATTGCTAACACCCGTTCTTAACTAACCTCGATTGTTTCTAGTCTAATATCTCGTACCTCATTCTTCTCCTCTACAATACTGTCCTTTTCTTGAGTGAAAACAGAGGAGTGATATGGGCTGGGTGCTGGCACGTGGGACTAGACTGAGTTGGGATATCTGGTCGGCATGGATGAGTTGGACTGAAGGGTCTGTTTCGGTGCTGTACATCGCTCTGATTCTAAGAAGGGGAGTCGAGACAACCCTGGTATGTATAGGCCAGCAAAGCCTTACTTCAATTGTGAGCAAGGTGTTGGAAAAGGTTATAAGAGATAGGATTTATAATAATCTGGAAAGGAATAATTTGATCAAGGAGAGTCAACATGGTTTTGAGAAGGGTAGGTCGTACCTCACTAACCTAAATTCTTCAAGAAGGTCACAAAACAGGTGATGAAAGTAAGCTGGATGATGTGGTGTAGATGGACTCCAGTAAGGCATTTGACAAGGTTCCACACAGTAGGCTATTACACAAAATACAGAGTTTTGTGATTGAAAGTGATTTAGATCAGAAATTGGCTAAGCGAAAGGAGAGAGGGAATGGAGATTGTTGGGAAAGGTTCATCCTGGAGCTCAGTAACCAGTGGTGTGACACAAGGATCTATTTTGGGGCCACTGCTGTTTGTCATTTTTATAAATGATCTGGAGGTGGGCGTAGAAGGATGGGTTAGTAAATTTGCAGATAACACTAAGGTAGGCAGAGTTGTGGATAATGCCAAAGGATGTTGTGGGTTACAGAGGGACGTAGTTAAGATGCAGAGCTGGGCTGAGAAGTGGGAAACGAAGTTTAATGCGGGAAAATGAGGGGTAGTTCACTTCGGAAGTAGTAACAGGAATGCACAGTACTGGGCTAATGTTAAAATTCTTGGCAGTGCAAACAAACAGAGATCTCAGCATCCAGGTGCATAAATCCCTGAAAGTTGCCACCCAGGTTGATAGGGTTGTTAAGGCAGCATATGGTGTGTTGGTGTTTATTGGTGGGGGGGATTGAGTTTCGGAGCCATGAGGTCTTGTTTCAGCTGTACAAGACACTGGTAAGGCTGCACCTAGAGTACTGCGTGCAGTTCTGGTCACTGCATTATAGGAAGGAGGTGGAAGCATTGGAAAGGGTTCAGAGGAAATTCACTAGGTTGTTGCCTGGTATGAAAGGAAGTCAAGATTAGAGTGGTGCTGGAAAAGCACAGCAGGTAAGGCAGCATCCGAGGAGCAGGAAAAAAATAAATAAATAAAATCGACGTTTCGGACAAGAGCCCCTCATCGGAAATGAGGCTGGGAGCCTCTAAGGTGGAGGGATAAATGGGAGGGGGCTCCATCCCAGAGGCTCCCAGCCTCATTTCTGATGAGGGGCTCCTGCCCGAAAAGTCGATTTTCCTGCTTCTCAGATGCTGCCTGACCTGCTGTGCTTTTCCAACACCACTTAATCTTGACTCTGATCTCCAGCATCTGCAGTCCTCACTTTCGCCTGGTATGGAAGGAAGGCCTTACAAGGAAAGGCTGAGGAAACTGAGGCTGTTTTTAATGGAGAGAAGGTCGAGAGGTGACGTAATCAAGACGTATAAGATAATCAAAGTTAGATACGGTGGACAGTGAGAACCTTTTTCCTCAGATGCTGAAGACTAACACAAGGGGACATAGCTTTAAATTGAGGAATGATAGATTTAAGACAGATATTGGGGTAGTTTCTTCACTCAGTCATAGAGGCATGGAATGGCCTGCCTGCAACAGTAGCAGACTCACTACTGTTAGGTTATATGGGAATCAGATTTATTGCACAGGTCAGCACACCATCGAGCACCGAACGGCCTGTACTGTACTCTAGTTCTATATTCTAATATTCTTCATTCATAAACACATAAGGATTATCACTATCCCACTTGTGTCATCTATTAACAATTCATCAGAAATTTGATATTTGTGCTGCTCAGAAAATGGATTCACACTGAAAAACTATTTTAGCATTTTGTGCCTTACAAGCAGAAGCAACAAGATACGACAAACTCAGCTTTGACAGGAGAAAATACTGTGGACCCACTGTATGACATGTATTCACTTTATTTTTTCCACTCTTCCTCATTTAGAAGCAAGTCAGATGGTAATATTGAAATAAGTAACTAAGAAAAAATATATTGTGACTTAGTTCATAAACATCTGAAATGACAGATATAATACCAAGTACTTTAAGGATTAATTTTTATTTTCAATGCCCATAAAAATGACCAAAGCATTAGAACTCAAAATCAGAGATTTGCAATTTCTTTTAAAAAAAAAATACATCTCCATCTTAGTACCTGAGCAGAGTTGCTCAATCTTGGTGTAATTGAGCTGCAAGGAGTCATTGACCCATGACAACATATCATGTCGGCTCAGATTTTCACTTGTCACAGAGGTGGAATACACGTTCACTGCCATGCCACAGCTGTAAAACAAAGAGCAAGTTAAGAAGGTGGAAATAAAGTCAAATCAAAAACAGAGCACGAGATAAGCTCTCTATCAAACAGGTTTAAGAACAAAAAGAAAGGAACTGCTTTGACAAATTGCTCGAGACTTCAATACATATGGATACAGACAGAACAGTTATTATAAATATATGTGGAGCTCAGGAAAAAATTATGATTGGCAAAAGGGGGCTTGAAATAGTAAGAAATATTTGTATTTATACAGGGCTTTTCACAATACACCAAGCACCCCAAATCACTTCCAGTTGAAGAAGCATTTTCAGAAGTATAACCTCTGTTCTAAGATAGTAAATAAAATCAAGCGGAGACAGTGGTAATGCCAGTGAACTAAAATCCAGAAGTTCAGGCTAATGTCTGGGGACACAAATTAAAATAGTATCATGGCAACTGGTGGAATTTAAATTTAATTAATAGAATTTGGAATTTTTTTTCCTCGAAGGTGATCAACTGGTGCAAAAACCCATCTGGTTCACTAAATCCTGAGGGAAGGACCTCTGCTAACTTTCCACTGATGTTGCTGATTCCCCTAACTGCCCTAAATGGTTAGCAACTCCTTCAAGTTCAAGGGCAAAAGGTAAATAAATTCTGGCTTTGCCAACCAGGCTCACATACCAAGAAACTTGAAATTTAAAAGCAAATATGCACTCAAATTCCCATAAACAGCCATCTGATAACCTAATTTATGTGATGTTATTTGAAGGAGTTATATTGATCAGAACACAGTGGAACTTATGGTTGTGAAAAAGTGCCGTGGCATTTACATCCACCTGAGCAGACTGATGGGGCCTCTTTGCAATGTCTTGTTTTAAAGATGGCCATCAACAATGTACATTACTGAAGAAATACTGCACTGGAAATGTCAGGCTTGATTTTTGTGCTCAAGCTCTTGAACCCAGAATCTTCTGATTCAGAGGCAAGTGTATTGCAACAGCTAATACAATGTAAAGCTGCGTTTGTTGACATTGCAGGGGTACATTCACCCCAACATGGAGTCACAGTGCCTGTGACATCACTGCCAGTAGTGCTGAAGATAACAGCCTGTAAAAAATAAGACCATCTGTAATATTATCAATTCAGAGATATTTTAACAAGAGCAGTACCAAAAAAGTGCTCTTTTACACCTTTCTCAGGTCTGCCAAGTCTTGAGATATTACTTAGCCTGGTGAATAAATTGATATTTAAAGATTGCAATTTTCAAAGAATATTGAACACTACAGCTCAAGTTAAAAATAATGCGATCCACATTCACATCATCTCCCCATATGCCACTTTGTTTATTGATCATCTGGTCCAGGCACATGTTTTCCAACTGTTCACCACTCTGCTCCCTCACTGTATACCATTCGAGAACGAGAGAGAAAGGTGCCAAGTGGAGGGACGCATTGAGGGATTCAGAGGGGGAAAGCAGTAAGCAATCCAGGTGAGCGAGTGAGTGGTATGGGTTCAACTAGTGCACCACAATGTCAGCAGAACCACAAATGATTCTACAGGTGCAATGCGTGTCAACTTCCTATCGATTTCACAATGAGGATGTCAGCAGCATCCACTTGTTTCAGCGTATTGGTAGTATAACATAGGCCTTTTGGCCATCAAGTCTACAATGACAAAACTATTGTAAATCCATACTAATCCCACTTTCCAGCACATGGTCCATAGCCTTGAATATTAGGATATTCAAGTCATCTAAGTACTTTTTAAAGTTGAGAAATTTCCTGACTCAACTACCCTCCCAGGCTGTGCAGATGCCCAGTTTCACACCATGGGAGGAAGGAAAATGCACCAAATCCCCCCTCAACCACTTACTGTTCATTTTAAAATGTCATGTTAATGACACTTCAATTTGCCCTCCTCCACCCAAAACCCTTTTTTTGGCAAGCCATATTTTATTATTTTCCATAAACCTAAAACGTACACATGGTTCTGAACCACAACTATTCACATTATACATTAACAATCTGGACAATGGCACTGACGGATTCAGTGCTAAGCTTGCAAATGACACAAGGATAAGCAGGACGGACAGGTAGTGAAGAAGTGGTGAGACTGTAGGAGGACTTAGGGTAAGAAAGTGATACTTTAAATGCAAATTCTTTGAACTCTGATGTACAAATTATTTAGTTATATCATCAAGTGACAAAGTAAATGTTATTCCAAGATCATTTCTAACCTGCAATATGCATTCAGTGGACTTTAATGAAACAATAAATGAAAATTAAATTGCCATAAAACATGTTACAGAAGAACATTTTCATAAATGTGTATCTAATCCATCTTCCATGATCCACTATGCACAGTTTCTAAAAATATCCACACCAAGATTTCAGAATACGTTTTATTCTCACATGAACCTGTTTCATTTTGCATTTAAAGCAAACCACAGTGCTGAAGAAAAACAAAAATAAAACAGCATCAAGTATGTCAGATGCATTTTTGCAGTAATATAATGCAATGGCTTGAAATTAATTTTACAGATGATTACCATGGTTTAGAAGGAGCATGAATTTTTATTCATTGGTCAAGTAACAAGGTCCTGCAGACAATATTTTCTATCATACTAAAATTATTTCAGCTTCAGAATCAGTTGAGAAATCCATTTTTAAGAGCTTTGTTTCGTTGTATCAGAAAGCTTTATTTTACTTAATAACAAATATGGAAATATTATATTTGGGGGTCAGTTAGCTGTTTGTGATATAGAGTGAAACCAACAGCGTGTTCAATTCTCGCACTGGATGAAGTTACAATTAAGGACTCGCCTTCTCAACCTCACCCCTCACTTGACACATGGTTAAACTAACACCAGTTATCTCTTTCTAATGAGAGCAGCAGCTCTATTGTCCTCTGGGACTATGGCAACTTCACTCACATTAAAATGAGAAAGAGTAGCATAATATTTATCAAAATTCTGATTACATGTTCAAGTATGCTTGCTTTACTTTTTTTGTCTATTTTGAATTCAGCAGATAAGTAATGTTTTTGTCACATTGCAACATTACAAAATAAGGCTAAACGTGAAAAGAACTTTTTGCTCAATGTGCAAAACTATAAAATGCAAAAATACTGCCTACAACAGAAACTACTGCTAAAATGATAAACAACACTTGGAAGTTGATTTGCTTACTGTGCACTTACAGAAGGAAACAATCTTACTCCCACTAGGACCTTTGTTTTCAGGTGGAGAACAACTTGATAGAGTGTTGAAAAAGGAGTCATGATTAAATTGACTAAAACACTGCGTGACTCAGCACTTGGTTCATAGACATTTTTGGAACTTTCCTGCCCAAGATAACAAAAGCTCATCTCCCCAAAGTGATGTTAAATATTCACAATAGCATTCTGGTTTTAACAGTTGGATAGGATTTGAGAAATAAACTGGTTAAATACTCCAGCTTTAATGATTTAATATTGATCTTATAGTTAATTGTTATCCATATTGTCAAATTGTGATTAAAGCCAATTGTAGACATCCTTATTTAATGTTGAGTTTGACATTATTAAACAGCATATCAAAATATCCCACTCCTGCCCCCAAAATCTATTTTTCTGTTTTCAACATGACCGTCGCTACACCCATTACAACTGGCTGCTTGGGGGAAACTGATGCCACTTTTCTTTGCTTGCAAACGTTCATCGTAATGACACCAGAATTGTCCTTGGTGATCAACTAGTAACATAAGAGAATGGAAATGCCAATAGTTCTGGTCTATATTGTTTTGTTCCTGATGGACTAGTGCATTGACCCAATGAATTATTGGTGAAGACCTAAAAATTTGTTTCTGTAGAAATTCAATATCACTGGTATGAAGTTACTCAATATTTGAGGGCATTGATGCTTACACACCCATACACCATTTCATTGTCATTCTTTGGCTGAAGACAGATGATGAAGCCATGCAGCATTTGACAGAACCGAATCTATTCTTCAGCCTGGGAATGACAATACAACCCTGAATATGTTTGAGCAAGTTCTTCAAAGCTTTGGCGGGTATTTGTATTCACTTTAACTAACTGACATCATTGTCAATCCATTGTGTCATTGCAGCCTGATCCTAAAGAGTTTAAAATCTTTAAACGTGAAGAAATTCCCACATCTGCTTGATGTGCATTTTAGACTGTTAAAGGAAGGAAGAGAAGAAAGAGTGGAGATTCTGACCACTATTTTGCCATCCTCACTAGCTTCAGCTGTGGTACCGAAGGATTGGACTTCAAATGGTATAACCTTGTTTAAAAAGGGAGAAAGAGAATGACTGATTTATTACATGTCAGTGAGGCTAAACTCAGGTCGGAAAATTATTGGCAAAAATTCTGAGGTATAGGATAACAAGAATCAGTTGTACAGCACGGAAACAGACCCCACGGTCTAACTCATCCTAAATTGATCTAGTCCCATTTGCCAGCATTTGGCCCACATCCCTCTAAACCCTTCCTATTCATATACCTACCCAGATGCCTTTTAAATGTTTTAATTGCACCTGCCTCCATCACTGCCTCTGGTAGCTCATTCTATGGACATACCACCCTCTACGTGAAAACCCTTAGGTTCCTTTTAAATCTTTCCCCTCTTATCTATATCCTCCAATTTTGGACTTCCCTATTCTGTAGATAGATTTTGGCTATTCACCCTATCCATGCCACTCATGGACATATAAACCTCTATAAAAAGTCACTCCTTGGCCTCTGACACTAAAGCGAAAGAAGTCCCAGACTATTCAGCCTCTCTCTCTCTCGATCAAATCTTCTAACCATGGCAACAACCTTGAAAGGGTTCAGAAATGATTTGAGGAGAAAGTGAGGTCTGCAGATGCTGGAGATCAGAGCTGAAAATGTGTTGCTGGAAAAGCGCAGCAGGTCAGGCAGCATCCAGGGAACAGGAGAATCGACGTTTCGGGCATAAGCCCTTCTTCAGGAATTCCTGAAGAAGGGCTTATGCCCGAAACGTCGATTCAGAAATGATTTACAAATTAAACATCTTTCCTACAGCAGGGAGGCCAGAATTGAATGCAGTATTCTAAGATTGGCCTCAATGTCCTGCACAATCGCAACATGACATCCTAACTCCTGTACTCAGTGCACTGACCAATGAAGGCAAGCATGCCAAACGCTTTCTTCACAGTGTCTATCTGCAATCCACCTTCAAGAAATTATACACCTGCACCTCCAGATCTATATTCGTATATAGATTTAGAACGACAGGTTAAGGAAAGATTGGGTTTGACTGACAATCAAATGGTGAAATGGTAACAAGGATAGCAATCAGAATAGTGCATTTAATATGGTCCATATGGATTTTAGCAAAGTTAAAATCACAAGACCAGGTTATAGTCCAACAGGTTTAACTGGAAGCACACTAGCTTTCGGAGCGATGCTCCTTCATCAGGTGATTCATCACCTGATGAAGGAGCGTTGCTCCGAAAGCTAGTGTGCTTCCAATTAAACCTGTTGGACTATAACCTGGTGTTGTGTGATTTTTAACTCTGTACACCCCAGTTCAACACCGGCATCTCCAAATTATGATTTTAGCAAAGCTTTTGATAGGATTACATATTAAACTAGTCATGAAATATGGCATAGCAGACAAAACAGAACAATGTCCCAAGTAGGTTCACACGCAGGGAACAAAACAGTTGACAAGCATGTGACTAGAAGACTATTTGCAGTAGGTTGCATACAGTTCAAAAGTAAATCACTTGCTTTTGTTTCTTAATGTCTTAGACTTAAAACCCAGCATGAAAACATGGCAATTTAATTGTAGCTAGTTCAAACCCCACTGCTTCAGAGGTTGGTCGCAATAGTCCAAACAGACAAGAATAATTCTAACAGCATTTTACTCATCATTGCAGTTATGCATCAGGTTTTGTTTTACTCTCCCTGAAATAGAGATAATACAACACAAAGTCTGCTTAATCCTCAACCTTAAACCATTTAGAGATGCACTATTGCTGTAAAGCACACATTTTGTTGAAGTTTTTTGTCTTGCATTTATCAGGACATTTCAAAAGAATACCAATTCAAGGCGAAAAACAACATTTATACTGAACGAGAGGGGAAAACAGTTTGGTTGGCAAGTTATTGGTAGAGGCATTGCATTCTCTATGGCATCGATTAATGCTGATTGACAGTTAAGAGGAAGGCTGTTTTAAAATTTTAAACCAAGCAGGATGACAGATTGGTCATTACCCTGAAAAGTGAACAAGCACATGGCTATCAGTTTTGTTGAGTTGAAACAAAATTGCACCAAAAAGAAAGTGCTGGAGGAACTCAGCAGGACTGGCAGCATCTGTGGGAGAACTGCAGTTAACATTTCAAGTCCTGTGACTCTGCATCAGCACTGTCACTGCCAGAGATGCTACCAGACTTGCTGAGCTTCTCCAGTAATTTGTTTGTTCACATCTCCAGCATCTGCAGTTCTTTATTTTGTTTTAGCACTGTGTACATGCTCTGGCTGTAAAGAAAGCAAGCTATGTATAAATTTATCTGGCTTCCCCCAGTGCGTGTAAGTTCACACTGAACCTGAATGATGCAAAACAAAAGACAGCCATTGGTTGGTTCATTTCTCTTCAGCTTCAAATGCAAGTTTAGCTTTGAGTAAACTCGGTCATAGCCAGGACGAGAATGCAGATCATTCAGCGCACCAAGTAGCCGCCCATCGGGTGCCAACGCTATGTACGAGACTACATCCATGTAGTCTTGAAGATGCAAGTACCGGTTGTGAAGTCTTTTTTTTGCAGAGTTCAAGAGTAGACACCTTTTTAAATTATAGATTACAACTCCATGGTTTTCAAACATTCCCTTTCACACCAGACTGTCACAGTCAACCCTGGCATTGAAATGGCCAAGGATGACAATTTTGCATGAGTTCACAGATATCTGTATAGAACACAGCCATATCAGTTGGATTAGCCTTCAGGGTTGGAGCACAAGTGCTGACGATCTTGAGAGGGGGAAGGGGAGACAAGATGTACTCAAATGTCAAGTATGTACTCTTGAAAAAAAGCAAAGTACTAAAGATGCTAGAAAACTGCAAACAATGCTGGAGAAACACAGCAGGTCTGGCAGTATCTGTGAGAAGAAAAACAGAGTTAATCTTTCAAGTTCTGTATATCTCTTCGTCTGCTCCAAAAATCATACCTCATTCAAGGTAGCCAACACCTAATCTGGCTAATTCGTGTGTCACCAGAGCTAAACATCAGCAAGCAGAACTTTTCACACCGTTACAAGCAAGGTTGAGTGTTCTAGTTTCTTGTTTGCAGTTTGCTCACAATAAGAGATATCACTGACCATGTTGAACAAACTGGGCAGTGGGGAAACAAGCATTTGTCTCAGCAACCTTTCCAGGCTCCCCTGATTCAGGAGGAATCAATGCTATCCTATAAAAATATAGTATATCGTTCAGGATGCTATCTGGTGATGTCATCATCAATACTATCAATGCTCTAAGCAGTTTGTGTACAAGAAAATTCATACTTTCCCATCACTGCAAGATTTACATGTGCTGTAGTTGTGGCAGTCATTTTCTCTACTTCCTGCCTACACAAGAGAGCTTTAACATAAAAGACAGTTTGCACTGACTAACTGCAGCCTTTGAGCTTAGAGTTGATCAGTCATGGTCCAGTGAACTACGATGCCAGTAGTGAGGTATCTATTCAAATTCTGAATTTCCCTCTGAGGTGGGTTGCTGACCAAGGCTTGAAGGGACAATACATCTTTGCTATCTTATCCATAGCTGGCCAACCACCAGTAATAAATGGAATGTGATGTGGCACATGTTTGGTCTGGTGCAAGATGGTCCATTTGGCACATGCAATCCTTTGCCTGGCCATTACCTTTGATAAGCGCTGAAAATGTGTTGCTGGACAAGCGCAGCAGGTCAGGCAGCATCCAGGGAACAGGAGAATCGACGTTTCGGGCATAAGACCTTCTTCAGGAATGCTGGATGCTGCCTGACCTGCTGCGCTTTTCCAGCAACACATTTTCAGCTCTGATCTCCAGCATCTGCAGTCCTCACTTTCTCCTCATTACCTTTGATAAAGCAAGTCATCCACCCAACTGGTGTCACGGTCTCTCCTTGCTACATTTTGCCTGGCAGCAGAAAGTGTTTGTTGGAATGGGTGCTTAAAGCCAGCAACTGGAGAAGATGAAGGGCCAATGGTGCAAAAACAAATTGATCTATTTTTCTAATCAGCCTGTTCAAACATGTTTCTACATACCTCTCAGCAGGTGGGACTTGAACCTGAGCCTCCACTGCAGGGTTAGGGACATTACTATTACACCACAAGAGGCCTCCCCACATTCAAGGCAGCCATACCAACATCTAGGCTGGTTGGGCTTGCCCAAAGGCATTGCTAACCTTCAATATCGTTCCACTTTTAGTACATATGCTGCCAAAGTCCATCCAATAAGTAGGATTCTGTTGACTAAAAGGTACAAGGTTACTACACTGTCCAGACATCACATATACCCACTGTAATTCATTACTGTATTCATTAAATCCAAAATATTACTATCCTTTTATTGTATGGCTCCATCCAACAATGGACATTAAAGAAATTTAAGCTCAATGCATTCTTGTTCAACTGCATCAAGACATTCATTGATTTTACCCACCCACTGCCATTTTACCTTGTTATAAATAGGCTGCTAAAAAGGTGTGGTGTAGAGATGTACATAACTGGTCAGCACAATGGGCAGACAGAATTCAGAGGGTCTACTTAAAAAAAAGCCATATACTAGCCATTCTCTCTCTCTCTGAGAAAAGTGGGTATGACTCCAGCCCGATCAACATCCAATTATAACAATAACTTCTTGCTGACTCATGCAAGCTTGCCCAACCATTTGTTGTAAATCACTTGCAGGCTAGAGGTAGGCACAAATGAGGCACAGATAAACAATGATCGGAAAAATCCCAAGTGCAAACAGAAGCCAATACAGCTTCAGAACAAAAACAATAAATTTCAAATTTTGATAGACATCAAGCAGTTAGGCGTAACTTGGATATCTAAATCATTGAATAAAGTAGTCAATTCAACATCCATATTTTGAAAAATTGAGGTTGCATTGCTATAAAAGATCAGGTACAGTAATTCATCTGAGCAAAGGCCCAGTTAGCTATTGCAAGTTATCATGCTATAACTATACTAGGTGGTGGAGCTAAGGCTAACAATTCCAAATTATCGTGCTTTCCAGGTAATGCAATAGGTTTGGGGGTAGAGGGGCAAGGTGGGAAACGGAGAGGGG
>NC_057712.1:3084438-3087354 GCF_004010195.1 Chiloscyllium plagiosum | reverse complement strand
CACCGCTGCCTGATTGTTCCTACTTCCTTGAGGAATGGAGGGGTAACCATAGTGTCCGCATTATCGACACCGGCACAAAGTGCGAAAGCTGCCGTTTACCTGGAAACGGAATTTTAATTTTAAACTGAAACCGGAGCCGCTGCAGCGCGAGCGAGTCGGGTTACATAACAGCGGCTCCCATCAGGTGGGGGGGGGACAGGTGCCCCGCTCCCACACTAACACAACCTTCACGGTCACCATCGCGGGAAGAGGACAGTGAGGGGCGCCGCCGCTCGAATATGATCGCTGAGGAAACCAGGACTCACCGTGTACCCCAGGGCCGGGGCTGTACCTTCTTCGAGGCCGCTCGCTCTTGACCAACGCAACGCACTGATATCGCACTGCGCCTGCGCACAGAGCACCGGAGGGGGCGGGGTACCGCGCACTGCAGCACTGCGTTTGCGTATAGGTGATGGGGCGGGGCCCGCCCAACGCAGCACTGCGCCTGCGTATAGCAGTGGGCCTGGGTTCCAGACCGTTGGCAATGCGCGTACGCATGCTGTAGGTGGGGCTTTTCCCCGTGCCGCAGAATTGCGCCTGCGCTTAGTTGATGGGGCGGGGCCTTGTGGCCTGTGGCACTGCGCATGCTGGCCGGAAAGCTGCTGAAGCGCTCCATGTGGGCCGAGGAGGATTTGCATCTATCACCTCTTTTGTCTCCATGTCTAACTAACGCATTGGGAAGTTCAAGTGGGCGAATGTAACAACATTTTTGCTTGATCAACTAGCCACAAAATGACCTTCTCTCACTTAATACCCTTACATACAGAGGAGGAAGGTCACCATTTCGACTGGGACATCTCATCCATTCCAGGACAAGCCAAACAGAGACGCTTGAGAATTCCTAGAAGCACGGTATTCCAACCGGAATTCTATCAACAAACATATCGGGTTAGACCCCATCTACCAACCCTGAGAAAAAGAACAGGAAATGACATCATAACAGGAAATGGTGTCACCACAGGAAATGACACCACCAACCCAAAGAAACCCAATCGTATAAATAGAAAGCAGGAATTATCAGCAGTGCTTCGCCTCAGGCCCACTGAAGATGTTACCCAGCAGGGTGATGAAACGTCTGGAAATGAACCTTCCAGCTCAGTGAGCAAACCTACATCCAGAACCTCAACCTGAGCTACAAATCTTCTCAAAACTTGCTGGGAGTAAAGACATTCAGCCTGGAGCCTGTTCCTACATTTAATGATATCTTAATTCATTAAGATGGCTTAATTCCATAATACATAGTTTTCATTCATATCCCTTGATACCCTTGCTTATTTAAACATTATTTATCTCAGATTTAAATTAACAACTGATCCAGTATTCACTGCCATTTGTGAAAGAGTTCCAAACCTGTCCCATCCTCAGGCTCTTCACAGAAAAATTATCAAACAAAATATCAGCCAGAGCCACGTGGAAAGTCAGTCGAGCAGATGACCAAAATCTTGGTCAGATACAGCAGGTAGGTTTTGGGTGTGTTTTCAAGGAGGAAAAAGTGGCAAAGAGGACTCTTATTCTTTTTCCAGAATGGAAATGTCAATTACTAGGGAACACACATTTAAGGTCAAGGGGGAAAGTTTAACGGAGATATGAGAGGCAAGTTTTTTACACAGTGGGTGCTAACTGCCTGGAATGCGCGGCCAGAAGAGGTGACAGAAGCAGATACGACAGCAATGTTTAAGAGGCATCTTGACAGATGCATGAATAGGCAGGGAGCAGAGGGATATGGATCATGTATAGGCAAAGGTTTCTTAGTTTAGAACAGTGTCATGTGTCAGCACAGGCTTGTGACCTGAAGAGCCTGTTCCTGTGCTGTACTATATTTTGCCTATAAAGAGAATTCCAAAGAAAGTAGGATAGTTAATGATGGGCATTTAAAATCAGTATGCTCAAGAAGTCAAATTGGAGCAATGCAGATATCGGTGGTTTGGGGAAGAATAAGAAGTTGGGAAGTGAAATAATCTGCAGGGAATGAAAAATTTCAAAAGTAAGGTTTTACTGAACCATATGCCAATATGGTCAGTGTGTACAGGGATGATGGATGAGTGAGACTAGGTAAAATCTCAGGCAGCAGCAATAGAGCTTTGTATGATCCAAAGGTCGAATGTCTGGGGTTAATTTGAAAGCAAGAGGCCAGTACCTGAGGAAAGAGGAGCATTTCCAATGCCAGCAAAAAAAGGAGTAAATTTGAATGATCAACAGTTTGCTAAGAATAAAGTTAAAGGAGCATGGGGTGTGTTTACTGAATGAAGGAGACAGACAGGAAAGATACTGTTGTAAAAATGTGTTCCTTGTGGCACAATGTGAGTGGATCAGGGTTTAGGATGTAGGTTTGCTCGCTGAGCTGTAGGTTTGATATCCAGACGTTTCATTACCTGGCTAGGTAACATCATCAGTGGCGACCTCCAAGTGAAGCGAAGCTGTTGTCTCCTACTTTCTAGTTATATCTTTCTCCCGGATGGGGTTCCTGGGGTTTGTAGTGATGTCATTTCCTGTTCGTTTTCTGGGGGGTTGATAGATGGCATCTAGATCTATGTGTTTGTTTATGGCGTTGTGGTTGGAATGCCAGGCCGCTAGGAATTCTCTGGCATGTCTTTGCTTAGCCTGTCCCAGGATAGATGTGTTGTCCCAGTCGAAATGGTGGTTTTTTTCATCTGTGTGTAGGGCTACGAGGGAGAGAGGGTCGTGTCTTTTTGTGGCTAGCTGGTGTTTGTGTATCCTGGTGGCTAACTTTCTTCCTGTTTGTCCTACATAGTGTTTGTGGCAGTCCCTGCATGGGATTTTGTAGACGACGTTGGTTTTGTCCACGGGTTGGACTGGGTCTTTTAAGTTTGTTAGTTTTTGTTTGAGACGGTTGGTGGGTTTGTGTGCTACTAGGAT
>NC_057712.1:3044052-3084392 GCF_004010195.1 Chiloscyllium plagiosum | reverse complement strand
TCCAGGAATGCAAGTTTGTTGTCGGTTTCTTCCTCCTTGATGAACTTTATGCCTGTGAGGGTGTTGTTGATGATGTTAAATGTCTCTTCTATCTTGTTTCGTTTTGTGATGACAAACGTAGCGGACCCAGATTTTTGGTTTGATGGTTGGTAGGGCTGTTTGTTCTAGTCTTTGCATTACCGCTTCTGCTATGAATCCTGATAGCAGAGATCCCATGGGTGTGCCGTTGGTTTGTTTGTAGACTATGTTGTTGAAAGTGAAGTGGGTGGTGAAGCACAGGTCCACTAGCTTCATGAGTGGATCAGTTTGTATGGACTCATATTCTGCCAGAATTGTGCTGACTGCCATATTTTGTCAAGGTCTCCACAGGTGTCCAGGGTGTTGCCAGAACTATTAAAGAACCTTGTTATATTTAAATTATCCGTCTCCTGCCAATATAATTTTTGTGATGCTCGGTTGCTTCTAGGTGTCTTCAAGACAGTTTCATTGCCATCATTGGTGAGCTGGTAGTCTTTCAGAATACAGGATATGGAGGAGCAGTGAAAAAAACAGTGAAGAGAGATTAAGAAGCTGGGAGAAGGAGGAGCTGCATAAGAAACTATGCCTACAATGTGTCATTAGGGTGTCTGAAGTACTGTTTAGATTAGAGTGGTGCTGGAAAAGCACAGCTGGTCAGGCAGCATCCTCGGAGCAGGAAAATCGATGTTTCGGGTAAAAGCCGTTCATCACCACTCTAATATAGACTCTGATTTCCAGCATCTGCAGTCCTCACTTATGCCAAGTCTGAGGTACTGTACTGTACATAGCCTTATAGTCAAGGCACCTATCACTAACCTAGTTCACCTGCTGTAAACACTATTAAACACTTGAATAAGGTCATGAAAAGTACTAAATGCTGTGCTGAAGGTCACTGTGACCCTTAACTTTCAGGCCATTGCATGGATCCAGGCTGCAGTAAGTGACATTTTCCAGTTTGACCTTCATCATTTTATCAGAAAGGCAACCAAAGTTTGTTACATTCGGAGAAACAACATTAATTCCAAAAGAGTGACACAAGGAAAGATTACATGACAATTCATCTGCATTTCAGGTTTCCCTTGGATTAGACCATAAAACATAGGAGAAGAGATTAGGCCATTCAAGTCTGCTCTACCATTCAATCATGGCTGATAAGTTTCTGAACTCCATTCACCCACCTTCTCCCCATCACCTTTGATTCCCTTAACAATCATGAACCTATCCATATCTGTCTTAAACATACGCAATGACCTGGCATCTACAGCCTTCTGTGGAAACGAATTCCATAGATTCACCACTTTCTGCTGAAGAAGTTTCTCCTCATCTTCATTTTAAACAGTCTTTCCTTTATTCTAAGGCTGTGTTCTCAGTTCCTAGTCTCTTAATGGAAACATCTTCACACGTCACAACTATCTAGGCCTTTCAGTATTCTGTAAGTTTTGATTAGGTATCCCCTAATCCTGCTAAACTTCATCGAGTATAGACCCAGAGTCCTCAAATATTCCTCCTACGTTAAGCCTTTCATTTCTGGAATCATTCTCATGGACCTCCCCTAGACCCACTGCAGGGCCAGTTCATCCTTCCTGAGATATGAGGCCCAAAGTTACTTGCAATATTTTAAAGGTTCCAGGTCCCATGGACTGCAGCCACATTTGTCTTCCATGCTATGCACCATCATCATCCTAACATCTTTCAAAACAGGAAGGGATTCCACTCCTTTGATGTCCTTGTTATTTATGACTACAGGCAGCGCATTGTGAAGGTTTAGGATGGATTTCTCAACAGCACACCTAAATTTTGCCTTTATTCCAAGAAAGCTGCCAAATTACAGACTGGCCTGGATGGTAAGGGATATCATATTTGGGCATCATTCCTGTCAGGAAACCAGGTAGACAACTCCCATCTATAACCAGTGCGTGGACAGCTTTCTTGCTCTATCTTCAACAATTGCTTGGCTATTTCAAAGGGAAGTTAAAAATAACCCAAATTACTGCAGGTCTCGAGTCCCCTGTTGGTTAGATCAGGTCAGGATGGCAGATTTCCTTCCTAAAAGGGCATTAGTGAACCATTTGGATTTTTTAAACTGTCAAAAATAGTTGCCATGGTCACAATTACTAAGATTTGATTTCAATATCAGATGTTATGAATTAAATTTAAATTCCACTAGCCTCCTTGGTGGGATTTGAACTTCCGTCTGTAGAGCAGATGCCTGGCTCTCTGGACTTTGGATTAATCAAATGCCATTCACACTGTTTCACCATCTCCCCCATCATATTTTATTATCCCGAAGAAGTGATCATACTTAAATGCCAATTTTCTTTAATAATTTTGTGTATAGTAAATAAAGTTAAAGTCATCAATATACCCCCAGACATACACTCAGGTGACAGTAAACATTAATTGTAGTGAAACTAAAATGCAGTGTATAGCTTGTTATTCGTACTTAAATAACAGTACATTCAAATGGCTTAATACATTTTGACCTTCTCAATCCATTCCAGTTATTCCATTCCCATGCTTTAATTAGCTCAGTACATTTTTCACAGTTAAGCATTTTTCAAATTGTTATCTGGTACTTTTCTGATATTGAGTCATCCATTTTATGTGTGGAGATGTCAATCTGTGCCTCTTTACACAATCACAATGGTGTGCAATCCTACATTCAGCTTTATAATCCTACATTCAGTTTTACAATCCCACATTCAGCAGAAAGCTATTTTAACTCATTATGTGTTGATCCAAATGTAATGCAAAAATGTTCACAGGCTTCCCAGGACATTCTGTGCATTCTTGTTTCCTCTTGGTGTTGGGACCACAAATGTCATTGAGCAGATTCTGAGCATATCTGAGCAATGTTTCTACTTCTTGATAGACTTTTGGGAGATGATCTGCGGTACAATCTCGATTACATTTCTAGATTTGTAGTTATATGATACATAACTTTGACACAACGAGGGATCAGCCTTTGGCATGAATTGAGCAGGAAGAATTGCAGGAGGATGAAGAGCAGCAGGAGCAATATTGCCCACTACTTACCAGAGTTCTTATACAGCAGCACATCCAAAGACACTTCCTTGAACCATACTTTGTTTTCACAATTCACCAAAGTCCAGCAATGCTGATTACCACCATACCATATATCACTATCAATTACTTTCCTTTAGTCCATCTCATGAGTCTGATTTATTTTTGAAGAAAGAACCAACAAAAAACACAATATGTTCAATTAACAGAAGCCATTGTTGTGGAAAATGGTGTGTTCGTTTATTTATGTATTTGTTAAAAGTGTTGACTCAATTGGGAAGATTTGAAAGTGGAAATCCAGCTTCTCTTTGAAAGAGGCTGTTTTAGTTGGTCTCCTTGAGCAGACCTGGACTCGGAGTGTCATGGGTATCACCCAACCTTATTTCCTGATTCCCAGAGCAGAAGAGTTATTATAATCTGGTGCTGCAGTATAGTTGAGAGTGTGTTGCTGGAAAAGCACAGCAGGTCAGGCAGCATCCGAGGAGCAGGAGAGTCAATGTTTTGGGCAGAAGCCTTCATCAGGGCTTTTGCGTGAAACATAGATTCTCCTGCTCCTCGGATGCTGCCTGACCTGCTGTGCTTTTCCAGCAACACACTCTCAACTCTAATCTCCAGCATCTGCAGCCCTCACTTTCGCCACAGATCAAAAGTGTCATATTCTAATTTGTCTCTGATGACTTTCCAAAAACACTTTATTTTAAAACTTAAAAACTAAAAACCACAACTCAGAATGATTACCGAAGAAACCATTTTAACTGATTTTGGCTGAAGCAGCATCATGCTAAAGTTGCACTAACAAAAATCCAGATTTCACACAATTGTCTCCTTTTGCTTATGAAAAATCCCTCACAGATACAGGGGAATATTCATCCAGGCAATTGCGTCAAATGCTCTCATTCTGTTGTTGAACAGAGGATTCTCTGTACAGCAGGAGCTATTAACAACTGGGCACACAATATCCCAAACCTCTCATAGGTGGGTAGTACAACATCTTCATCAGATCGAAAGCCACATAATACTCATTTTCTTCCGTGGCCCTTGGCAATATTCTTGATACAAAGAGCGTTGCTGGCAGCTGGAGACAAGATTAGCAAAAAACAGTGTAATGTTCCCAGTTCTGACGTGAATGCGTACCCCACAATAACTGGCTCCCAACTCAATCATCTACCATTTCAATGCATTACAATATAATCCAAATTATGAAGATAGAAAATATCATATGAAAGAATTATAAACCAAAGAAGATATTAATCTGAATGATGGTCCAAATCTCTGTGAATCTGTCACAGATGTAAAAGTATTAAGGTTAAAGCTGATGCATCTCTGCGGATATCTGGGCTGGGTCAGCTCATCAGATCTTTATTGAAATGTTTTTATATTAAAAAACTGTTTATTGGGTAACAGAAGATTCAGTAGAGTGATTGGATATGCAAACGAGTGACAATTTACTCACAGAGTGTAGAATCACAGAATTAGAGAGAAAACTGCTTCCATTTCTTTTTCACCTTGATATGAAGGTAGGATTCTAATTTTGTAATGGTGGCTGGCATGACTGTTTTCTGGTTCCATCTGTGAGCGAGCTTCCTGGCATCCAGTCCAATACCTGATTGGCTGCATACCCATCATCACTGGATAGCTTGTCAATGAAACAGAGTGCCAATTAAGGCCAGCAATCAGAGGACAATTGTAACTTGCTCCTGCAGCATTGAGACATGTTGGACTTTGAGGCCCCCAACCTATCTGCCCCCAGGCCCCTTATCGAGGAGTTCAGCAGTTGTGCCTAGTTTTTATTTCAAAGGTTTCAGAAGTGCTGAGACATGGCCACAAAATGGATGGATCCTGTTAGCTTCTTCCATGATCCAATGTACTGGGACCAATGTCATGGTGACCAATGGGGCTGTAGAGAGAACTTTGAACTAAATGGAGATGGGAGGGAATGGTTCTGGAGAGAGGAAGGATTTGACAGCATCACAGGGCAGCTATTTAGGTACTGATACCTGGTGCGAGATAGAAAGGGTCAGACATTCAAACTTTAAAAATAAGTAGGTCGGGTCAAAAGGGATAAATGATCAAATGCACATAATATTTGGAACAAAATAAATTAATTAACAGCACAAATAGAGGTTAATGAATACCATCTTGTAAGCCATGACAGAGACACGGTTCCAAGGAGATCAAAGCTGGGAACTAAATACTCAGGGGTATGTGACTTTTTGAAAGGACAGATAGGAAAGATGGTGGCATAGCTTTGTTAGTATGAGATGCGGAAAGTACAATAGCAATAAATAATCTTGGATCTGAAGTAGAGCCCATATAAGTCGAGGCAGAAATAATGAGGGGAATAAGACACTTGGGGGAAATATCAGCTAACAGTACAGTAGGGCAGAGAAGAGATCAACTGATAATTAAGGCAGTGAACATAGGTCCTTTTGAAAATGAGTCAAGATTAGAGTGGTGCTGGAAAAGCACAGCAGGTCAAGCAGCATATGAGGAGCAGGAACATCAATATTTCAGGAGGAGCCCTTCAACAGCCATTCCTGATCAAAGGCTCCTGCCCAAAACGTCGATTTTCCTGCTCGTCGGATGCTGCCTGACCTGCTGTGCTTTTCCAGCACCACTCTAATCTTGACTCCAATCTCCAGCATCTGCAGGCTTCACTTTTGCCTTTTAAAAATGAGACTGGGGAAATAACTGCAGAATCAGGAAATGGCAGAGTAGTTGAATAAATACTTTGCATCAGTTTCATGGTAGAAGATGCTAATGGAATTCCAAAAATACTAAATAATCAATGGGCAAAAAGCAGGGAGGAAATAAATAATTATTCCTAAAGAAAGAATACTTATGACACTAATTGGACTAATGGCTGATAAGTCCCTTGGACCTGATGGGATCCATCCAAAGATCTTAAAGAAGGTAACCACAGATATAATGATACACTGATAGTAATCTTCCAAGAATCTCAGATTCGGGAGAAGGCCCGGGGATTTGGAAGCTGCCAATGTAACATCTTTACTGAAAGAGGGAGGTGACATAAAAGGTGACAAACCAGTCAGCTTAATATCTGTATTTGGGAAAATATTAGTGTCTATTATTAAAGGAGCAAAGCAGAACATTTAGAAATATGCAAGGTGATCAAGCAGAGCTTAATGTAGGGGAAATCATGCCTGAGAAAATTATTAGAATTCTTTCAGGACGTAACAAGCAGGATGGATAAAGGAGAAACAGTAGATATAATACAGTCAGTTCTACTATATCGTGGTAGTTCTGTTATAAGAAAATCATGTAATAGCAGCACCATTAATAGGGTTGGAATCGTGTTATAACCAATACATGCTTTAAAACTTTGTGCTTTACAATGTCTCCAATTTGTCAATCATGTTATAGCGAATTTGTGTTAACAAAATATGCTTTATAGCATAACGATCTGTATATTTGGAATTCAAAAAGGCAGTTCACATAAGACTACTTACCAAATTGAGAGTTCATAGTGTTTGTGTATTATACTATATTAAAGTAATAGAGTTTGGGAAAAGGGAACATTTGCAGGATAACAATCCCTCATCATAAAATCATTACTGATTTTCAGAAAAACCCATCTGATTCACTAATGTCCTTTAGAAGGAAGCTGCCATTCTTACCTGGTCTGGCCTACATGTGTCTTCAGACCCACAGTAACGTGGTTGACTCCTTCTGGGCAGTTCAGGGTGGGCAATTAATGCTAACCTAGGCAGTGACCTCCACATCTCCTGAATGAAAAACATTCCCTCAAAGTAACTCTATTTCTCTCTCCACAGATGCTGACAAACATGCTGAGTTTCTCCAGCATTTTCTCTTGTTATGTTAAACATGCTACAAATGGGGTTGTGATTATTTCAACCACACAGATATATCTATGGCTGGGCCTTCAGGATCTGCATTGGATTCAGTGTATGTAGTGAATCATCCTGCAGTCATAAAGAAAATTATTTTAAGGCTAATGATAAACTGGCTGCAATTCTGCAGTCAACAACAGCACTTTTTAAATGAAATGAGTGGGATCCATTTGGCCCACGGGTGAGTAGGGACATATGGTAGATTAATCTGAATTATTAAACTGACATTCAACACTTAATGTTACAGTTTCAAAATGTGCAATTCACCTGCATAAAAGGAACAGAATGTTCTGTTCTGGGAGGAATCATTCCATTATCTATTTGGACTGTTGCTCAAGTCCATGGAGTAATATGAAGAAAAAAGTCTACAGAAAACAATAAAGACAGCAGGAAACCAAGGAAGGTATCAATATTCAAACAGGGAAGCTGGAGTGAATCTTCATTATTCAGTACAACTTAAGAAATCAATACATTCTTCGATTGATTAGTGGTCCATGTAACCATTGTTCGTTTTTTATTCATTCACAGGATGAATCCCTAATTGCCCAGAGCGCTGTTAAGAGTCAAGAACATTGCTGTGGGTCTGGAGTCACATGTAGGCCACACTAGGTAAGAAGGGTAAATTCCTTCTCTAAAAGATGTTAAGTGGACTAGATGGGTTTTCCCTGACTATGGATTCATGATTGTCACTACACTCATAATTCAAGGTTTTTTTTACTGAATTCAAATTCCACCATCTGTCACCATATGGGGTTTCGAACCTGGATCCCCAGAAAACCTCCTGGTCTTTTGGATTAACAGTCCAGCAATTAAAGCATTGCCTCCCCTCAAACTGGGTAAAAACAATGGCTGCAGATGCTGGGAACCAGATTTTGGATTAGTGGTGCTGGAAGAGCACAGCAGTTCAGGCAGACACGCAAATTCGTGAAGCGTTCCATATTTTTGATTTTACTGCTCCTCGGATGCTGCCTGAACTGCTGTGCTCTTCCAGCACCACTAATCCAAAATCCCCTCAAACTGTCCAAACTAAATGGCAGTCAGCTCTGTTACCTCTCCAATGCCTTATCATGTTAACAAATGAAAAGTTCAGTATTGATTTTCTGCCATGTCTCTAAACTCTAGATGAGTGAGAGGAACAAACATTATTGCTGTATGGTGCAGCCATGTACATTCTGTTTGAACTATTGTAAACTGATCATAGTGGACTCAGGTGGTGTGGAACTTATCCTCTGCTCAATCCTTAAATTCTAAGATCTGTGAAACAGATAGATATCATGGGCTTTTTGTATTGTCAGACATTTGCTTTCCTGCCATTTTCACCTGTACCTTTTACCTTTGAGTTACAAATGACCCATTTTACAAGGTGTTAATATTTATGATTGTGCTGGCACACCGGGATCAGTACTCATCATCGTTCGGTCTCTTCAATCATGGAACAAAGGCACAGGAAGAGAAATGTAAAAAATTTTTACAATGCACCCCCATGTTCAATACTTTACATGAAGAATATTTCATACATTGTGTACCTTGCTTTGCAAGTGTTCCTCAATTGGATCAGTCGCAGATAAAGTCATTACATTCAAAGACACTTTTTGCAGTCTCAGAATCATGTACACTCAACAAAAATATTGATTATTTTTAAAGTATAGTTACTGAAGCAAATATGAGAATTATTTTGCTCACAACAAAGTCCCACAAAGCACAGATTTTAAACAGGTTCTGTTTTTGACAGATGGTGGAGTGGCCTGAACAAGAGGAAACCTCCATGGCCATCTATCCATTGTAGATATGCAGCAGGCTGGAAGAACACAACAAGCCAGGCAGCATCAGGAGTTGGAGAAGTCGATGTTTTGGGTGTAACCCTTCTTCAGGACTGGGAGTGGGTGTAAGGGGAGCTGCAGATAAAGGGTGTGGCAGGGGCAGGATGGGGATAGGTGAAGACAGGTAGAGAGTATGACCTGGTTGGTCAATGGGAGTAATGAATCCAGTTGGTAGCATGGAGGGGAGGGGCTGGGAAGGGAGTTGAGGGATGGGAACGGAGGTTATTTGAAATTGGAGAACTCAGTGTTGAGTCCTCCAGACTGGAGGCTGCCCTGGTGTAAGATGAGGTGTTGTTCCTCCTTTAGAAGCTGCGGCTTGGTTTGGCAATGGAGGAGGCCAATGATGGTCATGGTTGAGGGAATTGAAATGGTCGGTGACTGGGAGGTCCAATCGACCCCTGCAGACTCTGCTGTGATGCTCAGTGAACTGCTCCTAAAGTTTATGTTTGGTCTTTCCGAGGAAGAGAAGACCACATCGGGGGTAGCAGATACAGTAAACTAGGTTGGAAGAGAGGTAGGTGGACCTCTGTCTCACCTGGAAAGACAGTTTGGGGATGTGCCAGCAGGTTTTGCATCTTTTCCAGTTGCAGGGGAATGTACCGGGGTTCAATGGGGGTATCGGTGTGGAGCGTGGCACAAACCAAGGACTGGCGAAGGGAACGGTCCTTGTGGAAGGCAGAGGGGGTGGGGAGGAGAAGATGTTCTTGGTGGTGGGGTCAGGTTGGAGTTGGCAGAACTGTTTTAGGATGATATGTTGGATGCAGAGACTGGTGGGGTGGTAGGTGAGGACAAAGGGGTCTCAGTCTTTATTGTGTTTGTGGGGTGGTGTAGAGCAGTGGAACAGGGAATGGAGGTGGTGCTGTGGAGGGCTGTCTGGATGATGGGAGATGGAAAGCATGTTGTTGAAAGTAGGTGGACATCTGGGAATCTCGTGAGTGGAATGTCTCCTCATCCAAGCAGATGTGGTGGAGGCAGAGGAATTGGGAGAATGGGATGGAGTTCTTGCAGGATGCTGGATGGGAGGAGGTGTAGTTCAGGTAGTTGTGGAGTCTGTGGGTTTATAATAAACATCCATCTAGAGACTGTCACCAGAGATGGAAATGGTGAGGTCAAGAAAGGAAGGGAGGTGTTTGAGATGGACCAAATGAATTTGAGGGCGGGTGGAAGTTGTGGGCGGAGTCGATGAACTGCTCCAGTTCAGCCTGGGTGTTGGACACTGCGCCAATGCTTGCATCGATGTAACGACGGAAGAATTGGGGCACAGTGCCTGTGTAGGTATTGAAGAGGGACTGTTCGATATAGCCAACATAGAAGCAGGCGTAGCTCGGGCCCATCCAGGTATCCATGGCCACCCTCTTGATTTAGAGGAAATGGGAGAAGTTAAAGGAAAAGTTATTGAGGGTGAGGACCAGTTCAGTGAGGCACAGGAAGGTATTGGTGGAGGGGGTCTGGATGGATCTGTTGGAGAGGAAGAAGCGGAGGGCCTGGAGGCCATTTTTGTGGGGTATGGACGTGTGTAAGCACGGCACATCCATAGTGAACTCCATCCCATTCACCCAATTCCTCCACCTCCGCCACATCTGCTCGGATGAGGAGACATTCCACTCGGGAGATTCCCAGATGTCCACCCACTTTCAACAACGTGTTTTTCCTACCCCCATCATCCAGACAGCCCTCCACCGCACCACCTCCATTCCCTGTTCCACTGCTCTACACCACCTCACAAACACAATAAATACAGAGACCCCCTTGCCCTCACCTACCACCCCACCGATCTCTGTATCCAACATGTCATCCTAAAAGCGCTGGGGGCCTTGGAACTGGAAGTTACTGAAGAGGTAGAGGGCGTGTCACGGATGTAGGTGGGAAGTGCCTGAAGCAAGGGGGAGTGGTTAGAGTCAGGGTAGGACGAGATGAGTTCGGTGGGGCAGGAGCATGCTGAGACAATTAGTCAGCCAGGTTGTTGGGCATCTCAATCTTGGGGAGCAGGTAGAACCGGACAGTATGGGGCTGGGGGACTATGAGTTTCAGGCAGGCATTTTTGTAAATGTAGTGTAGATTAGAGTGGTGCTGGAAAAGCACAGCAGGTCAGACAGCATCCGAGGAGCAGGAAAATCGACACCCTTCATGATTCATGACCCAACCTGCAGTGCTTTTCCAGCACCACTCTAATCTAGACTCTGGTTTCCAGCATCTGCAGTCCTCACTTTTGCTCATTTTTGTAGCTGTAGTTAATTTAAATTGTACAATCAGTTAAATGGTATTAATGTTTAATCCTCAGCAAGTTTTAAAAATATTTTCTTTTTGGATATTTGCAGTTATTTCTTAATTGCTGCGTCATGAAGATTAATTATTCATAAAGCATTGGAATTTACAACAAAAACAGAAATTACTTAAGAAACTCATTAGGTCAGGCAGCATCTGTGGAATGAAACAGAGTCAACATTTTGAGATTCTGAAGAAGAATCGTTAGACCCAAAACGTTAATGCTGTTTTCCCTCCACAGATGCTGCCAGACCTACTGAGTTTCTTTAGTACTTTCAGTTTTTTGTTTCAGATTTCCAGTATTTGCAGTTCTTTGGTTTATTTGTAATTAAGAAGTTTTGTTGTTTGAATTTAGTATCTTAATTTCTATCATATTTTCTTTTTCCAGTGATCTCCTGAATTTCAAGTATTGAAGGGTGAAAAACTTCTAAATCTCCCTGGGTTATCCCCCACTTTTGTTAAAAGAAAATTCAAGTGTTTAAAGATCATCAAAATGCTTTAAAATGAAGAAGTATGTATTTTTTGTTTTCCCCTGCGGTGGAAGAAAGACTGGTATTTCCTGCCATTTTTATCATTTTGGACATGATTTGGAGATGCCGGTGTTGGACTGGGGTGTACAAAGTTAAAAATCACACAACACCAGGTTATAGTCCAACAGGTCTAATTGGAAGCACTAGCTTCTTATTTGAACCTTTACTGTCATTTTACATCAAAGAAAAAGGCATTGTGTTATTCACATACCTTAAAAGCAATATTTCAGTTGAACAATAAAAAAATTCCCTTCATAACACTGATTTTCAATAGGTTCTTCTGCCTGTGATTTTTTTCACTTTAGTTTGTCAAAATATGTTGCCATTTCAACTACTTTCTTGGTAAGTATCCTTTTCTCGTAAAGTTTTCCCCTTGATTTCCAAGATTTCTGAAGAAGTCATACTGGACTCGAAACATTAACTGTTTCTCCCTGCACAGATACTGCCAGACCTGCTGAGTTTCTCCAGCATTCTCTGCATTTGTTTTAGATTTTCAGTGTTTGCAGTATTTTCCTTTTATTTTGTCGTGAGGCCTGTGGAATAGTGGAACTAGAGTGACAGTGCCCTCACTCAGCCTCAGTTGTACTGATACTTAGTAGTTAATTCCATTACATCTGAGATACATGACTTTTCTTGAGAAACTATCAGGTTCAATTTAATATTAAAAGCACACTACTTTAGCTACATGCTGTTAACACCAAGAACAATCACTAAAAAACCACTAAAGGACCAGGACCAGTCCTTTATAATCTAATGTGCAGACATTGCAATGTCATTTAATCCTTTCAGATATTAACTGTCTTAGATAGCAAAGCTATTATTAACTAAGCTCGCACTGTGGGAATTTGGGGCAAATTCAGCACAGATAGAAACTGGTTGAGGATTGATATCAAGCGAATTGATAGATGTCTTCTAGTTTACATTTACACTCTAAATGCTGGAGCTGTATTTTGTATTTTACCATGTGGCTGGAAGACAAGTTTACTGTTTCTCAGTACAGGCCTGCAGTGCATTAGGATGGTGCCTGGGGACAGCTTTCTAGCTTTTACAAATAATGTAACAATAAAACAGGAGGAGTAATGTGGTTGTAATTAAATATGAAGCGGAGTACTTCTGGACTTATTGCTTTGGACCATGACTGTTTCTAATTTATATTACTGATTGCACGTTGGATTTACATGTGCTTTTTGAAACTTTAAAACAGTAAATTATCAGTCCTGTGAGGAAAAGGAAGAATGGGTCAGGGAATCAATGCTACAATGTTCTAGTTTTTACCTGGTTTATTATTAATCTTGTTCTACTATGAGGTAGAATCACAGAATTTTACAGCACAGAAAGAGGCCATTTGATCCATTGTGTCTGTACTGGCTCCCGAAAAAGCAACCCAAGCTATTCCCACTCTCCAGCCCGATCTCAGTAGCCCTCTAAATTCATCACTTTCAAATAATCACCCAGCTCTGTTTTGAGACCTCCAATGGAATCTGCCTCCCCCCCCCGCCCCCCTCTCCCAGGCAGCGCATTCCAGATCCTAACAACTCTCTGAATAAAGAGGTTTATTCACATCTCACTTTTAGCTGTCTTGCTGACAATCTTGAAATTGTGACCTCTAGTTACTGACATACCAACTAATGGAAACAGCATATCCTCCTTTACCCTGTCAAAATTGTTCATAATTTTGAATATCCCAATCAGGTTATCTCTTAATCTTCTCTGCTCCAAGGAGAATAAGCCCAATTTCTCTAATTTGTTTTAATATCTAAAATCCCTTATTCCTGGTATCATTCATTTGCAGTCTCACCAGGGCTTTAACATCCTTCCTTAAGTAAGGTGCCCAGAACTGAACACAATACTCCAAATGTGGTCTGACCAATGATTTGTAGAGGTGAATCATTATTTCCTTAATTTTATACTCAATGCCTCTATTTATAAACGCAAGGATCCTGTAAGCCACTGAATAACTGTTCCAACTTGCTTGGCCACCTTCACATGAACCCTGAGGTCCCTCTACTCCTGTACTCCCCCTCAGTGTTCTACCATGGACTCTATATTGTCTCTCCCTGTTTCTTCTACCAAAATGCATTACCTCACATTTCTCTGCAGTGGCCTCCATTTTCAGCAGCAGCGGGAGCAGAGAGTATGGGGAACTGAGTGGGAGCGGTCGAATTGCGCTCTGGGAAGGTGAGTGAATTGATGCATTTGGACAGCGGCTGAACCCGTGTAATGTTTCCCACCTGCCCTTTTTCTCTAACCAAAAAAAGGGCTCTGGCGTGCTGATATGGTAAGGATTTTCTATTTCTTTTTTATTGTGTGATTGGTTAAAAATTTTCTTTTTTTTTCTTCTTTCATTTATCATTTGCTTATTTGAAAAAGACCATAGCAGAGAAGTATTAGAAATTAATTAACTCATAAATTTATATAAATTAATAAACTAATTAACTAAAAGACAAGTAGTTGTTATCGGGGATTCTATAATTAGGGGGACAGAGAGTATCCTTTATGAGCCAGACCGGGAATCCCGCATGGTGTGTTGCCTACCCGGTGCCAGGGTACAGGATATCTCCGACTGGCTTGAAAGGTTATTGGAGCAGGAGGGAGAGGATCCAGTTGTTGTGGTCCACGTTGGGACTAATAACATAGGCAAAGCTAGGGTGGAGGGCCTGTTTGGGGAGTAGCAAGCACGGGGAACAAAATTAAGAATCTCCAGATTACTGCCCAAACCATGTACAAGTTGGCTTAGGGATAAGAAAATTAGTAAAGTAAGGGAGTGGTGTGGGAAAGAGAGGCTCCATTTCATGGGACATTGGCATCAGTTTTGGAACAGGAGGGATCTTTACCGCTGGGAAGGTCTGCAGCTGAACCGATCTGGAACCAGTATTCTGGCGAAAAGGATAAATAGGGTGGTCACTTGAATTTTAAACTTGTGAGTCGGGGGAAGGGAAAGGGAAAATGACAGGAAGTATGATGCTAAATGAAAAGTAAGCAGCAGGTTAGCATGTATGCAGGAGAGTTTAAGTACAAGGCAGACTACGAAAGATGTAAAAAGGATAACTCAGGAGATATTATTAGAGATGTTGGAAACCACGAGGATAAGAAAACTAGCATAAGGTAAATTTTCCTCAATGTTCGTAGCATTGAGTTAATGGCACAAATCATCGTGAATGACTATGATTTCGTACCATTTTGGAAACATGGTTACAGAATGGTCACAATAAGGAGTTAAGTATCCAGGGGTACGAGACTATTTCGAAAGACACACAGGAAGGTGGCTCCGATATTCAAGGACGTCATCAGGGCGGTGCTGAGAGATGATATAGGTTCTATCTGGAATAACGTTGAATCTATTTGAGTGCAAATTAGAAATTCCAAGAAGAAAATGTCACTGATAGGCGTAGTCTATAGGTCACCAAATAATAACATCACATTGGGATGGGCAATAAACAAGGAGATAACTAATGCCTGTTAAAATGGTACGGCAATTATCATGGGGGATTTTAATCTGCATGTCGATTGGTTAAACCAGCTTGGCCAGTGTAGCGTGTATCCGTGATATTTTTCATAAACAGTATGCAATGGAACCGACGCTGGAGCAAGCTATCCTCAATCTGATCCTGTGTAATGTAACAGGAGTAATTAATAATCAAGGATCCTCTTGGAAGGAGTGATCACAGTATGTTTGAATTTAGAATACGGATGGATAGTGTGAAGTTAAAATCCAGTTCCAGGGTCCTGTGCTTAAACAAGGGAGACCACAATAGAATGAGGGAGGATTGGCTAAAGTAGACTGGAAACAGAGACTTTATGGTGGGACAGTTGATGAGCAGTGGAGGACCTTCAAAGCAATTTTTCAAAGTGCTCAGCAAAAGTATATCCCAGTGAAAAGGATGAACTATAAGAAAAGGGATAATCTGCCATAGGTGTCCAAGGAAATATGGGAGGCTATGAAATTGAAAGAGAAGGCATATAAAGTTGTCAAGAACAGCAGGAAACTAGAAGACTGGGAAAACTTTAAAGGTCAACAGAAAGCAACAAAAAGAACTATAAAGAAAAGTAAGATAGAACATAAGAAGAAACTAACTCAGAATATAAAGACATAGCGCAAGTTTCTATAAATATATAAACGAAAAAGAGTGGCTAAAGTAAATGTTAGTCCTTTAGAGGATGAGAAGGGGCAGTTAGTTACGGGATATGATGAAATGGCTGAGGCAGCAAACAGGTATTTTGTATCAGTCTTCACAGTGGAAGACACTAATAACATGCCAGTAAGTGACAAAGAGACAAAGGTAGGTAAGGACCTGGAAACAATCATTATCACAGAAGAGGCCATGTTGGGCAAGCTAATGGAGCTAAGGATAAATAACTCTCCTGGTCCTGATGGAATGCATCCCAGGGTACTAAAAGAGATGGCGGGAGAAATAGCAAGTGCACTTGTAGTAATTTTCCAAATATTGCTGGACTCTGGGGGCAGTTCCAGCAGATTGGAAAACTGTAAATGTGATGCCACTGTTTAAAAAGGGAGGTAGAAAAAAGATGGGGAATTACAGACCAGTTAGCTTAACTGGTAGTGGGAAAGATGCTTGAGTCTATTATCAAGGAAGAAATAGCAAGGCATCTCGATAGGAATTGTAACGGTGGGCAAATGCAGAATTGGTTCTTGAAGGGCAGGTCTTGCTTAACAAATCTTTTTGAATTCTATGAAGACATTACCAGCAAGATGGACAATGAGGACTCAGTAGATGTAGTGTACCTAGATTTCTAAAAGGGCTTCAACAAAGTGCCACACAAGAGACTGTTACATAAGATAAAGATGCATGGTGTTACAGGTAAAGTATTAGCATGAATAGATGACTAACAGGAAGCAAAGAGTGGCGATAAATGAGTGCTGTTCTGGCTGGCAATCAGTGACTAGCGGTGTTCCTCAGGGATCAGTGTTGGGACTGCAATTAGTCACAATTTATATAGATGATTTGGAGTTGGGGAAAATCAAAGTTTGCAGATAACACTAAGATGAGTTGCAGAGCAAATTGTGCTGAAGACTGGAAACTTCAGAGGCACATTGATACTTTAAGTGAGTGGGCAAAGGCCTGGCATATGGAATACAATGTTAGTAAATGTGAAGTTATCCATTTTGGTAGAAGTAACAGTAAAAAGGATTATTACTTGAATGGTAAAACGTTGCAGCATGTTGCTATGTAGAGGGACCTGGGTGTCCTTGTGCATGAATCACAGAGAATTAGTTTGTAGGTACGACAGGTAATTAAGAAGGCAAATGGAATTTTGTCCTTCATTGCTAAAAGGATTGAGTTTAAAAGCAGGGAGGTTATGCTGCAGCTGTATAGGGTGCTGGTGAGGCCACACCTGGAGTACTGCGTGCCGTTTTGGTCTCCTTACTTGAGAAAGGAAGTTCTGGCACTCAATGGGTGCAGAGGAGATTCAATAGGTTGATTCCGAAGTTGAGGAGGTTGGTTTATGAGGAGAGACTGAGTAGATTAGGATTATATTCATTGGAATTTAGAGAATGATGGGGGGATCTGATGGAAACATATAGAATTATGAAGGGAATAGATAAGATAGAAGTAGAGAGGATGTTTCCACTGGCGGGTGAAGCTAGGACAAGAGGGCATAGCCTCAAAAATAGAGGGAGCAGATTTAGGACTGAATTGAGCGAGAACGTCTTCACCCAGAGGGTTGTAAATCTATGGATTTCCCCGCCCAGTGAAGTAGTTGACTCTACTTCAGTAAATGTTTTTAAAGCTAAGATAGTCTTTTTTAACAATAAAAAAGTTAAGGATATGGTGAGAGGGCGGGCAAGTGAAGCTGAGTCCACAAAAAGATCAGCCATGATCTTATTGAATGGCGGAGCAGGCTCGAGGGGCCAGACGGCCTACTCCTGCTCCTAGTTCTTATGTTCTAAAATTCATCTGCAAGGTGTCTGCTCATATGGCCAACTTGAAAATGTCCCTCTGAAGTCACTCAGCATTATCCCCACAATTCATTATTTTCCCCAGCTTAGTCCAATCTGCAAATTTAGAGATTGTGTTCTCAACACCCAACTCCAAATAATTTATACAAATCAGAAAAAGCACAGGTCCCAACACTGATTCGTGGGGAACACCACTTCCAACTCATCACCAATCTGAGAAATGCCCATCAAGAATGACCCTCTGTTTCCGATCTTTAAGCCAATGTCTAATTCATGCTGCTAGGGACCCAGAAATCCCAGACATTTCTAATTTGCTAACCAATCTGCCAGGTGGCATTGTATCAAATGCTTTCTGAAAGTCTCAATATACAATGTCCACAGCACTATCTTCATCCACTGCTTCGGAGATGCCGGTGTTGGACTGGGGTGTACAAAGATAAAAATCACACAACACCAGGTTATGGTCCAACTGGTTTAATTGGAAGCACTAGCTCATGGAGCGCTGCTCCTTCATCAGGTGGTTCAGAAGGGGCAGCGCTCCGAAAGCTAGTGCTTCAAATTAAACCTGTTGGATTATAACCTGGTGTTATGTGATTTTTAACCTCATCCACTGCCTGTGTCATCTCATCACACACGACCTACCCTTGACAGAGCCATGTTGACTGTCTAGCATTAACTTATTTTTCTCTAAGGGTAAATTGACCTTATCCTGTATTATGGTCTCCATCAGTTTTCCTACCATTGACATCAAGCTGACAGGTCTGTCATTTCCTGGATTACTGATTTTCCTCTTCCTTAAACAACAAAATCACATTTCCGATCCTCCAATCTCTGGGTCTAATCCTGAATTCAGAGAGACCTGGAAAATTTCGGTCAACGGCTCCACAATTTGCTCCCTCACCTGTCTCAGCAATTGAAGATGTATCCCATTTGGGGCTGGCAACATCTCTACCTGTCTGCTTTCCCTCCCATCAGTGGCCTGTCAAAGCTGGCAACCAATAGCAATGGTGCGATAGGAACCCATTCAGATGGTGGGTCTATCTCACCAGATAGCAGCTCATGCACATCCTTGCACCAGCCCCCCTTCACATACCTGGCCATGGGGCAGAAAGGAAGCAGGGTAAGCAGAACCAATGGTGCAGTCTGTCATTTGTCCATCGCAGCAATGGGAAACTCACTCACAAGCAGCTTGTATTGACACACAACATCTCAAGGTCTCATGATATTTCAGAATACTTCAGAGTACAGGATTAGGTTTGGAAATGTACAGTTTTAGCATGCTGGTACTAGAATAATAACATAGTTATAGTGGCATCCTTAGCATATGAAAACCTCTGAAGAGGAAGCAGAATGTTAAGCTTGATTAGACATATACACACTGGGTGTTTTCATTGGAATTATGGTTTTATAAAATTGTTGTGCTGGCTGAAATTTTCCTTGGCAAGTTTCTGAAGTGTTTTCACCAGATAATATGAATGGGACCTGTGTGAGTTGGTGCAAATACAGAAGGTTCTGTAAGTAATGGAATGTTGTGGCAGGAGGCTACACAGACATACACAGACCTGTTTGTGCATTAACCAGATGTAGTTTCAAGAGAAGGTTTTCAGTATCAGTGTGACATGAACGTGCTTTTCAGTCATAGGAAATGGTAATTGAATTCAGACTGCTGCTCAAAATTCAACAAAGTCAACCTTAATTCCAAATAGCTGTTTTATTCCACACAACCAAGCCTTGAAAGTGCCAATGGTTGGAATTCAAACATTGAATATTACTTCTGACAAATAACTTGAATGTTTTAGTTGGACTACTAAACATTTTGCAAATTTATTTGTTCAGAAGTTGAGCCATGCACACAGGGAGAGACCTGAATTTGATCTTGAGCCTGTGAAGGGTTAATCTCAGATCAACAAAAAATGATCCTGATTCAATCAAATTATCTAAATGCAACTCCCTTTGGGTGCTAGAAACTAAATGGGGAGCATTTAAAATAGGAAGGGAATTTAACCAACTTAGCAAGCCACCAGAATCCTCTTTACTTATGTAGATCAGGTTTTGAAGATGCAATTTTGGTCTTGTTTTGCAGTTTTAAGTAAGTGGGGTGTAGAGAAGCTTTTTTCAAAACCCCAGAGCTATGGAATGCTGATTCATAGCCAGAAGAGGGAATGTAAAGGAAGATTAATTTTATTTTGAAGTTTCCTTGTTCACCAGGAGGGGCAGTATTGGGCTTCCTTTAATATTGGTTTCCTCCTAATGCCCCCAGTCATGCCCAGAATTGCCCTCTCACTGTTTATCTGACTGTCAGGAACTGTTCCTATGTTCCCTGATGGTGGCTACCAGCTGTCAAAACTCACAGTCAACAACCAGGAAGACTGTCAGGCTCAGACCAATGTTTTAACCTCAATATTTAAACACAATCTTGAATTAAAGGCTCTCTTGTTCTTGAGATGCAAGCTTGTTACACACTCTGACCCATTGAATGGCTACCTGCTCCTGTTTAAAACTGCAGGTGAAATTTAACCTTGAAAAATGTGAGGAGTTACACTTTGGAAGGAATAATTTGACAAGGAAATATTCAATGAAAGGCATAACACTAGGAAGTTCTGTGGAACAAAGGGACCTTGGCATGTTTGTCCATAGGTGTCTGAAGGTGGAAGAGCAGGTTACTAGGGTGGTGAAAAAGGCAGATTGGACATTTATTATTTGAGGCATAGATTACAAAAGTAGGGAAGTCACGTTAGAATTGTATGGTACTTTGGTGAGACCACAGCCAGAGGACTGTGACCAGTTCAGTCCACAGGAACGATATGATTGCAACGGAGGAGATGGAGAAGAGATTCCAGATATTGTCTGGAATAGAGCATTTTAACTATGAAGAGAGGTTGGATAGGCTCAGATTGTTTCTTTTGGAGCAGAGAAGACTGAGGGGTGACCTGACTGAGGTGTACAAGATTATAAGGGACACGGACAGATGGATAAAGAGCTGTTCCCCTTGGTTGAAGGATCAGTCACAAGGGGACATGGGTTCAAGGTGAGGGCCAGGAGGTTTAGGGGGGATGTGAGGAAAAGCGTTTTTACTAGAGGGTGGTGTCAGTCTGGAATGCACTGTCTGGGAGGCTGGGAGAGGCAAAGTGACTCACGTCTTTGTAAAAGGGCCTGGATGAACGTTTGACATGTCATAACATTCAAGACTATGGGCAAGTGCTGGTAAATAGGGTTTGGATGAAGGCCAGGTTTTTCTCTTGGGTCTGATGCAGACTCAATGGACCCAAGTGTCTCTTCTGCTCTGTATGATTCTATGGTGCATTTGAGAATCAGATCTGAATGTTGCAATACTGTAGGATTTTAAAAGCATATTCAATGGCATACAAAAGGCTTCCATTGAGCTACCTGTCAAATGTACAGGGAAATTTTAGCCATTTACAATGTAGATGAATAACTAATGGACACAGACAGCTATTCAAAAAATAGTGACAAGAGGGATAAAAAAAATTAACAAGAGAGAAATAACTTGTTCTTGAAGTAGTGAACTAAAACTTACTGATTTCTATTGGTTAAAGTAAAACCTCTGGGAATGTAGGAAGAATCAAAGAGAAAGTGGTTTGAGTTATTAACCTCACCAGAAGAAGCAGCTACAATAGGAAACCGTTTAATTTTCTAGAATGTGTCCTGCTTACTTTCTAAACCAACAATTTTAGCATTTATTACTCAAGGTGGGAAACGATGGATTAATGTAATTCTTTTGCTTTCAGTGTGGTCAAAACAATGAATGTTGTGTTTGTAGTGAAAATGTATGACAGAAATGAAATAGGTTGTAACAAAAATAATTTTGAGAAGTAGAAAGAGCACATAGTCACAGAGTCATAGAGATGTACAGCACAGAAACAGGCCCTTCGGCCCAACTCATCTGCACCGACCAGACATCGCAATCTGCCCTTGGCCTATTTGTCAGCACTTGGCCCATATCCCTTTCAACCCTTCCTATTCATATGCCCATCCAGATGCTTTCTAGACATTGTAATTGTAGCAGTCTCCACCACTTCATTTGGCAGCTCATTCTATACACACACCACCCTCTGTGTGAAAAAGATACCACTCAGGTCAAGTTTAAAAATTATTTAGGAACCAAGGCAATAGGCTATGGGGAGGCAATGGCCAGTGGTTTTAACGCTGGACCGTTAATCCAGTGACACAGGTAATGTTCCGGGGACCCGGGTTTGAATCTTCACAATAGCAGATGGTGGAATGCGAATTCCATTTCAAACAAAGCTTGAATTAAGAGTCTGATGATGACCACAAATCATAGTCAATTATTGGAAAAACTCATCTGTTCACAAATGTCTTTCAGGGAAGGGATCTGCCATCCTTACCTGGTGTGGCATACATCTTACTCCAGACCCACAGCAATGTGGTTGACTTTTAAATGCTGTTTGGAATGGGCCTAGTCAGCAATGCCCTCATCCTATGAATGAATAATAAAATAGGAGAAGGAATTGCCCATTGGTTCACTGAACCTATTCTACCACATGACCAAATCATGCTTGATCTTCTACAGCAACATTATTTTACCATACTGTTCCCATATCCTTTCTTATCATTAATGTCTAGAGTTTGATTGATTTCTGTCTCTAGTATTTTCAATAATTAAGACTCCATAATCCCTTGGGGTAGAGAATTCAAAAAGATTTGTGACCCTGAGTGAAGAAATTCCTTCTTGGCTCAATGTCTTGTCAGAGGAGAAAGTGAGGGCTGCAGATGCTGGAGATCAGAGCTGAGAATGTGTTGCTGGAAAAGCGCAGCAGGTCAGGCAGCAACCAAGGAACAGGAGAATCGACGTTTCGGGCATAAGTCGATTCTCCTGTTCCTTGGATGCTGCCTGACCTGCTGCGTTTTTTCAGCAACACATTCTCAGCTCAATGTCTTGTCACTCAGTCTTAGACTGTATCCCCACAGGAAAACCCACATTGACCCAGTCAAACCATCTCAGAATTTTGTAAATCATTGTTCCAAACGCGAGATATAGAGGCTGAGACTCCACAATCTCTCCCCAGAGAACAATCCCATTATCCCAGCTATCAGTCTGGTAAAGTTAGAGATGGATTGTGTCACATCCCATAAACTGAATTCTAGAATATTGAACTGCAAACTCAACATGTAAATTGGGTGATTGCTGGACTGACCTAAGGGGAGATATTAGAGGAGAAAAATCAGGAGTTCGGCTGGTGAGAGGAGAGGGTCTTGGTTGGTGGATGGAGCAAATCGCAAAAGGCAAGACAGGGATTCTGTGAAGGTTAAGGTAGGAGCTCAGTAAGTGCAAAGAAAGCAAGTGAGCAGCATTGAGACTCAGCCAGGTCCAAGCTATGACCTGGGGGTGTGTCTGTGTGAACAAAGTGTCCTTGCTGTGGCATTTCACCCAAAATGCAGCAGTTCAGGGCAGCAGCATTGTGTAAGTGAATTGAAGATGTGCCAATGATGTTGTGGGAGCGCTGACACATGCCAGATGTTAGTGTCTGTGAGCATGCTGTGCACACGACCACAATCCAGGAGCATGCCCGTGACAATGGTGCTGGATATGCAAGGTGGCAGTCTGGAGGAACAAGGAGTGACCTGGGTTTACAGGCACCCGATCAGACCTCGTATCTAGAAATCGTGATATCTAGTTTCTTCACTGGATAAGATGCTGCAAATTTATGAGGCAAGATGTACATTTAATTCGGCTGACAACAAATGATAACCCTCCCTAATCAGCAGCTCAATGCTTTCTGGCAAGAATTTGATGCCTGGAACTCTGTTGGAAAATGCGATTTATTGCTTCCTATGTCAAGAAAGGTTTTGCTGGATTTATGACACAGTTTTCCCAGATTTCTCACAATTGCCCATGTCATTCAAGGCCAAACCAGATTCCACCCACTCTCTGTGACTGCACATTGGAATTTGGAGAAAGTGAGGATTGCAGATGCCGGAGACCAGAGTTGAAAAGTGTGGTGCTGGAAAAGCGCAGCAGGTCAGGCAGCATCCGAGGAGCAGGAGAATCGACTTTTTGGGCATAAGCCCTCCTTCAGGAAATGAAGAAGATTTCCTGAAGAAGGGCTTACGCCTGAAACATTGATTCTCCTGCTCCTCGGATGCTGCCTGGCCTGCACATTGGAATTTCCCAGCCAAACTAGGCAAAACCCTTTAAAACGATTCACCTTAGTTTTGCATCATCCTTGTAGTCAATACAAGGTTCTTTAACAAGTGCTTCAAGAGAGCTGGACGTGTTCCTGGCTGGTACATATTCAAAAAGTGGATACAGTATTCTGTAATGTAAATTATATTCTGCTGGACCTGGAATTTGATCTCATTTCATCCTTTCCTAAGGGCAGCATAGATTGGTTGCATTGCTGTTACAACCTCATCTCAAGTAAAGTTCCCCAAATTGTTACAGTTCTGGATGGTATACCCCAAAAGGTGCCAGGTGAGGAAGGTTAAACTGGCTTCCCTTCTCTATTCACCATTCAGTTTGGGGACTGTGGAGACCATTGCAATGGAGGTTAGCAATAGCCTTGCCTTTGGAATTGCGAGTTGATCTGTAGTACTCATTCCTTTTAACCATGATTAAACAGCAGCATTTAGGGTATTATGACAACGATCACAATTTCTTTCAGAAGTACACTCAAGCCAAAAGGGCTTATGCCCCAAACATTGATTCTCCTGCTCCTCGGATGTTGCCTGACCTGCTGTGCTTTTCCAGCACCACACTCTCGACTCTGATTCCCAGCATCTGCCATTCTCACTTTCACCCATGCTCAAACCTGTTGCTTATTATGGAATGTGAAAGATGTTATAAACCATGAAAGCTCAAACAGATCATGAATGTAATCTAAAATGCTGGATAAATCATAACCTAAATGTACATGTGTATCATGTATTTTAAGTCCCATGAATAATTTGGCACATATATAAAGCATAACCACCTTTAATCATTTCTTTTGTTGGCTGCTGGACTTTTACCTGCAACACAGGGGTGACGAGGAGCTAGTTCTTTGACTGTGACTTTCATGCTAATGCTCGAAACCAGGCTGGGACAAAGGGAAAGGTTCAGTCTAAATAGACACTCGAGTAAATTGAAACTAATTTTTTATTCATTATCCTTGGAAATTCTTCAAATCGCGTTTGCTGTTTAGGACAAAATCTGTAGGCAGTGGCTTGCTGTTGAGAAAGGATCTGGACAAAGGAACAGAGGGCATTGTTGTTAAGTTTGCAGATGACACATAGATGGAGGGACAGGTCATGTTGAAGAAGTGGGGTGGCTGCAGGAAGACTTGGACGGGCTGGGAGAGTGGGCAAAGAAGTGGCAGATGGAATACAATGAGGGGGGGGAAGTGTGAGGTTTGCACTTTGGTAGGAAGAATAGAGGCATTGAGCATTTTCTAAATGTGGAAAGACTTCGGAAATCTGAATCACACAGAAACTTAGGAGTCCTACGTCAGGAGTCTCTTAAGGTTAACATGCAGCTTCAGTCTGCAGTAGGGAAGGCAAATGCAATGTTACCATTAATTTCAAGAGGGCTAGAATACAAGAGCTGGGATGTACTGCTGATGGTGTATAGTCAGACCACATTTGGAACATTGTAAGTAGTTCTGGGCCTTATAACTAAGGAAGGATGTCCTGGCATTAGAGAGAGTCTAGGGGAGGGTTACAAGAATGATCCTGGGGATGAAGGGTTTTACAGAAGAAACAGACGCACTTTGCTATGAAATGATGAACTACTTTTCTATTGAAGTATGGTTTTTTCATTATTCCTGTTCATCTGATCTGGTAGGTAAACTATCTGAACAATAACATGCCTGACAGAACTATTGGAGAACTGTATCCACCTGAAATGAGTTTTCCAAAGCACAAAGCTGTTATCTAGAGGTGTTACACAACCTCAATCCACTAACACAGTCAGAATAAAAGTCTAATGGCTGAAATTAAAGTTGAAAATAAAGGACACACTATTGTAGAGAAAACATTCAGTTAGATATAGCATCAGAATCAGTCCTTAGTTTATTCATCAACTTAGTCAAAACCTTATACCTGACTGCTCACTTTAAATTATATAACATGGTGTGGTGGATGACAATGCTGTAAAGAGATGATTGATTCCCACTCACGGGGGTGTTCTGAATCATTGAACTGTATTGTTTATGAGATCAGCCCAATCATTAGGTGTCATCTACAGCCCACAGCTCCTCATCATATATAGCCTATATAATTACCTTCCTAATTTTACTTTGTTTACACAGAAAGCCAGAAATTACTCCCTTATTCTCGATAGCTGCTTCACACAGACTGGATTTCAAATGAGTCAGCTGGTATTTATTGAAAATTTCTATGAAATTGCATTACAAGTCAGGAGATGTCATTTTACCCCACCCTGTGAAGGACGGTGTTTAATTAAGGTTGTATGGGGGGTGAAGATAATGTGCAATATAACCTAAAGTAGGAAATGGAATGCCTTCTGTTTGAGTTTTCAGAAAAATAACATGCTTGCTGAATAGTGAGCGTGTTTGTAATGACTAGAATTAAGAAAAGTAATCGTGTTTGTATAGTATTAGGATGATGATTTCACTGAAGCAGTTCTGACTGGATCCTGTCAAACAATGAGGTTGGAGGTCTTCAGTATTTCTCAGAAATTTCTGGGGAGACGTCTGCGTTGCCAGACAAAGTGCCCAAAATCTTAGATACGGCAGGAATACAGTGGGCAGGAATTTATTAAAATTTGAACATTGCCGTTTTGGGGCTGTGAGTAAAGAGAGTTCATCATCAAGCCCATTCTAATCCTAAACCTGCCTTTAACATTTGAATTTTCTTGAATCTTCAGCTTCGATCCTGATTTTCAGTTGCTGTTCAGAGTAGGTAGAGGTAATTAACTGACGCCAGCTGTGTTTTAATATAAACATGCAGAAAGGGTGTCTGATGATGCCTTGGCAGTCAAGCAGCTGTTTTAACTTGTGCCTTTCCCTCCAAGCTGAAGCCGATCATTAAGGGTTTGGGACATCGAGACATGGACTTGGAGGGCTCTGCTATTTCTGATTCCATCCCGCAAAACTTCCCACACCCCCTCCCCTTAGCACTTCCCTAAACACATTTACAGGAACATGGGAACAGGAGTAGGTCATTCAGCCCCTTAAGCCTGTTCTATCATTCAGTGATATCATGGCTGATCTGTGGCCTAAGTCCATATACCTATCTTTGGTCTATTTCCCTCTACACCTTTGCTTAATAAAAACTTATCTATCTCAGATTTAAAATTAACGACTGATCCAACATCCACTGCCTTTTGTAGAAGAGAGTTCCAAACCTTTGTGTGTCAAAGTGCTCCCTAACATCTCTCCTGAATGGTCTGCCCTAATTCTCAGACTATGCCCCTAGTTCCCCAATCAGTGCAAATAGTTTATCTTTATCTACCTTGTCTTTTTTCTGTTAGTATCTTGAAGACTTCAATCAGGTCACCTCTTAACTTGTAAAATTCTGGAGAATAAAGGCCTAATTTGCATAATCTTACCTCTAATTGAATCCCTGAAGTCCAAGTAACATTCTTGTAAAGGCTACATTGTTCTTCTTTCAAGACCAATATATCTCTGAGGTAAGGTGCCCAGATCTGTGTTCAATACTCCCAAGTGGGGTCTAACCAAGGTTTTATATAACTACTTCCCTGTACTTGGCCTCTACATATAAAAGCCTGCATTCCATTTGCTTTCTTGATTTTTATTTTCTGCATTTGTTTGACATTTTAACTATCTATGCACCTGGACCCCAATTTTTAGACATCCACATTATTTAATTTCATCTAAAAAGGATGCATCAGGCTACTTTGGTTCAAAATGGATAATCTCTCACTTGCTCGTACTTTGCCCATTCACCTCGTCTGTCAATATACCTTTGTAATTTTATGCTCTCATCTACATTGTTTGCAATGCTGTGTAACTTGTCCTGAAGAAGGGTTACACCCAAAACATTGACTTCTCCACCTCCTGATGCTGCCTGGCTTGCTGTGTTCTTCCAGCCTTTTGCTTGTCTACCTTTTTTGATTCCAACAACTGCAGTTTTTTTTGTCTCTAATCGTGTCAGCAAATTTGGACATAGACTCTATAAGCCGTTATCCAAGTTGTTAATAAATGAGTGATTGAGATAGATCGGATCCTTTTGGGACACTATTGGTCACATTTTTCCAATTTGAGTACCGACCCATTAACTCTACTTTTTGTCACCTGTCCCACTCAACTCTTTTCCCAGCCCTGTCATAGTTTCCTTCAATTCTGTGAGCTTCTATCTTAGTCTGTTGTGTGGAACCTTATCAAAAACCTTCTGGAAGTTCATAGAAACAATATGCATAGACACATCCCTGTCCGCTACCTTCATCAACTCAGAAAAAAATCAGTGACCTATATATCATGAATCTGTGCTGAAATCCTCCCTGGTTGACTCAAAAATTAAGGTGTTCAGTTGCCTTGTCCTCAATTAGACTCCAACAGTTTACCCACCATAGATGTTAGTCTAACTAGTCTGTAACTCCCTGGTCTTTTTTATCCTCCCCCTTAAGTGGAGTGATTTGTAATTTTCCAATCTAGAAGATGACTCCTGGATGTAGAGAACTCTGAATGATTATTGTTTGGGTGTACAGTTTAATTTTACTTCATCTCTTTTTACCCATCAGTGGGCAGGACAGGGCTGACTATATTCCAGAGGCTGTACAGCTTCTTCATGCCCACTTTTGATGAAGCAGTTAAAATTGTAATGAGGATTGCTGGCCAAAATGCATCCTGATTAATGGATGCTGGGAGTTAATCTCCAATCTTTCTGCGATAAGAGGCTCACTGTCTCAGTGTTTTGCCTTTGTAGGTGCAAAGCCATTGGATCCAAGATGCAAAAGGCAGCCCTGGTTCCCCAAGGAGCAACATCCCACTCACCCTTTCCCTTCAAATACCAACTGCACAGAGAATTGGCTTTGTTTGAGAGTATTGTGGGAGCTCATGTAAAGTCAGGCACTTAGGTAGATTATTCTGTGCAGTCAGAGGCTATTAGTGAAATCAAAGGCTATCCTGGAAAGCAAAACATTTCAGATGCTATAAACCTGAAACCAAACAGAAAATGATGGAACTATTCGGCCATGTGAGGCAGCATCCTTTCAGTTAAAGTATGGACTAACACTTTGCTCAAGGGCCAGAATGGCATGTGTATGAAATTAATGGGGACTGCTTTAGAAAAAAAAATACAAAGTATGAGAATTGCAGTGTCTGGGTCTGTTGGCTTTGCTGAGCAGCAGAATGGTTGATCTGTGTCCACCAGGGATTCCTAGATGCATCTGCACACAGCAGTGAATGACTCCAGTGTTGGTCTAGAAGGAATCGGATGATCCTGAGCTGAGGACAGAGTGGAATTCTGTGATCCCTGGCAATGCTATGAGGTGCAATATATTCAGTAGTTCTTTGTGGAGCAGCTCAAAGAAATACAATGACTGCATGAAAGTTTAAAAAGACCGTTCCTTTGGTATTTCCAAGCAATAGCAGTAAAAGCACATGATGCTAATTCCTGAGCAGAAGATTCTAGAAACAGGTTGAGTTGCAAAGCACCAGCTAGCAGTGACTGTGAGACACTGCTGCACTACCTCCTAATAACTCCAAATCTACCAGTCCATTTTGTCAGGATTCTAGTTTTTCATCTAAACTGGAAGGACACAGCAAGAAGCAAAAATCCTTACTTCAATTCCTTAAACTTTAAATGTTCCAATACATAACAGCCAATTGCTCTTGGCAGCAATTTGATTGCAACTGCACCATGGGAGTTAATTATCGCTGCTGCAAACCCATAATTATTGTCTATTAGCTCTCACACACATTGGGTATTTAGTTTATTGTTAATAGTAGCAGCAATGCAAGTGTACTAACTTGAAAAGAAGCCATAAGGTGCACATCCCAAGTGTTTTACTGGAACTCATCCAAATGCCTTCACACTCATGAAAAAAATCAACTATCAAGAGAGAAAGAAAAATAGAAGTTTGCCAGCGCTGTCTGACTGCATCAGAAGAAATTATAGCATAAATGTCTACAACACTAAACAAAAATGAGCCTCAAGCAAGAGAGCACAATTAAAACCCAAGAAAACAGGAACACTGAACTTATGAAGCACTGACAGGCCTTCAGAAAAACATTAATGGGAAAATTTTAAAAGACAAAACATAATCTGGTGAATTTAACATCAGAAAATGTTAAACAATGTTCAGGCATCATGTGAAGTATAGAGTGGTTGTGAAAAGGTGGTAAAGTCAGTAATTTTGCTGTCAGTGGAGTAGGCAAAGAGAGACATTGTACCCGTGAGGGAACAGGAATCTATTAATCGTGAGCGGGTTCCAAGGTCCACACTATTCAGCTGGGAGTCGGAGTGGTATCAGATATGGAGGGATTAGCTTGCAGTGGGAGACTATAAGTTGTAGGCGAGTCTTGAGGGGCTAGACCACTTACCTAGAAGTTGGAAAGACACACCCATTCACAGTCAGAGCCAGGCCCTGGGACTTTGAAAGAACTGGTGGGAGAAAGTGAGGTCTGCAGATGCTGGAGATCAAAGTTGAAACTTTATTGCTGGAACAGCACAGCAGGTCAGGCAGCATCCAGGGAACAGGAGATTCGACGTTTCGGGCACAGGCCCTTCTTCTGTCCTGGGCAATGGGGGCAGTTTTAGCGTGAATTTCTGTCCTGGAACAATGTGAGCAGCTTCATGAAGAGGGGTTGTGCTGGAGGAGTGTAAGCAGTTTCAGAGTAAGGATTTGCCATCATGGATTGAGAGCAGTTTCACTGTGAGGTTCTGCTCTGGTGGACTGTTTCAATTTCTGGGTAATGATCTGTCTTGACGGGCAGTCTTCAGTTTCAGGGTGAGGTTCTGTGCTGGAAGACGGCGGGCAATTTTAGGGTTAGGTTCTCTTCTTGAGGCCTGTGAGTACTTTCATGGCGAGGGTCTTTCTTGGAAGTATGAGAGCATTTTCAGAGAGAGGGTCTGTCCTGGAGGATTGCGCGCAGCTTCAGTGTGAGGGACTGCTCACAAGGACTGTGGGCAGTTTCAGGGACAGTGTCTGCCCTGGAGAGCAGTGAGCAGTTGCGGTGTGAGCAGTCATGTAGAGCTCTGAGCAGTTTTATGATGATGGAGTGTACTGGAGGACTGTGAGCGGTTTCACCTAGAGGATCTCTCCTGGAGGGCTGTGATCAGTCTCCGGATGCGGGTCTGCCCTGGAGGACTGGAAGCAGTTTCCCAGTGAGTTACTGTCCTGGGGTACGGTGATCAGTTTCAGGGTGAGTGACTATCTTGGAGAACTCTGAACACAGTTAGAGTGAATTTGTGTCCAGGTAGACTGTGAGCAATTTCAGAGTGAGGATCTGTCGTGGTGGAAGGTGAGCAGTTTCACAGTGAGAGCCTAGACTGGAGGACTGTGAGTAGTTTCAGTTTGAGGGTCTGTCCAGGAGGACTGTGAGCAGTTTCTGGTGCGAGACTGCCGTGGAGGTCATTGTGCGTTTTCAGAGTGAGGGTTTGTCCTGGAGAATTGTGACCAGTTTCGAAGTGAGTTTTGAGCTCACAGTGCTACAGGAATGCATGCAGTTCGGACCTTCATCCCTCGACGTTGTGCCATTTATCTTCTCTAAGATCAGACTAACCTACATGCTTCCATTTACTTTGTTCCATGTGCCTATCTAAGAGTCTCTTAAGTTTCTCTCACGGAAAAGGTGGGGGGGTGCGGCCAGTGTTTTTGCGGAAGATGGATTGTTCCACATACCCTACGAAGAGGCAGGCATAGCTGGGGCCCATGCGGGTGCCCATGGCTACTCCTTTTGTTTGGAGAAAGTGGGAGGATTGGAAAGAAAAGTTGTTCAGGGTGAGGACCAGTTCGGTCAGTCGAAGGAGGGTGTCGGTGGAAGGGTACTGTGTGGTACGGCGGGAAAGGAAGAAGCGGGGTGCTTTGAGTCCTTCGTGATGGGGGATGGAGGTGTACAGGGACTGGGTGTCCATGGTGAAGATGAGGCGTTGGGGACCGGGGAAGCGGGAATCCTGGAGGAGGTGGAGGGCGTGGGTGGTGTCACGAACGTAGGTGGGGAGTTCTTGGACTAATGGGGACAGGACCGTGTCGAGGTATGCCGAGATGAGTTTGGACTAATGGGGACAGGACCGTGTCGAGGTATGCCGAGATGAGAACTGGTGGGGCCAGGGGAATTTACAGGAATGTTCTGTGAGGTAAAGCTCCATCCTTTCAAATCATTCTGCTTTTTTAGAGCTACTACTAGATTCATCATGGACACTATACTTTTGACAGAGGGAGGGGTGGTGAGTGATTTTGATATTCTTTGTGTTCAAGACATATTATCGAAAAGGCTGGAGAATGGGTGTACTGCATGGACCCATTGTATGGTAGCCACAGTTTTGAAGGCGGGGGCTAAGTCCCAAGGTGACCTTCTGCTGCCATCTCACCCACTTCTGACCAATCAGCAATCCTCCAAGCCTGTCCTCATCTGAACTAAGGCCTTTAAATTACCCACCCACCTGAATGTTGATGCACATGGTAGATCATTCAAAATGTGACCCTATTAAGGAGGTGACACCTCCTTATAAACCCTGATGCCTCAAATATATATAAATATAGTCTTGTACAAGTAAAAATGCCTTTGTTTGTTGGATAAAGTTAAAATGCAATATTTGTTTGCTTTCTTCATATACTACTGTATAGATTGAACTGCTTCAGTGACGATATATATACATTTTATTAAGTATATTTTTGAAATAAAAAGTGCTCTGAATTCATCAGAGAAGAGAGCCCTGAAGCAAGGTATACGCTGCGAGCAAAGTTAGCCACATCACTTTAATCGTAGTAGCACTTGTTTCAAGCCACACTTATAGAGTTAAAGACAAATGTGAATTAAGTCAAGTAAATTTAAATGAGTTAAAGTTGTTACATGACGTAAGAAGTACATGTTGTAATGAATGTGGGTTTTATACTCAATAGTGGTACCTAAAGAGTCAAATAAAGAAGGGTTTGTTTAAATAAAGTCTGAGTCAGTTCCCTGCCTTTTGTGTCTCACAAGAGAAGAACACCTGGGCAAAAGGTTTGAGTACTTCTTTTAGGTAACAATGAATTCTCCAAAACAGACTTGGTCTGCTCTCAGTACTCTAGGTTTCAGACAGCAGAGATATCAAAATGGAGTTTAACATCCAGGCCCAAACCCACTCCATGAAAATCAGAAGTGACATGTTTGGAATTAAACTTTTAGAAAATTTCTGTCATGACAGAAAGGTTCTCCATTGCAGTAATATCTAGTCTTAAAACAGGGGAGCATTTGCAGTCCCTGTCCTGCCAATTGCTGCTATAGGATACTGGAACAACAGTGTTACTGGCTATCAGAGTAATTGGCAACCCTGAAGCAGGCCCTCGATATGAGTGAGGGACAGAAGTCATGTTTCCAGCCAATTAACACTCCCTGTAGCAATGAATGACTACAGAACTGCAATGATTGTTGGGTTCAGGGTGTAAGGCAGGAAATTTTTACTTCTGGAAAATTCCCTCAATTTTATATGTCTCAATCTAGCCCTGCTGTTGCAAACCGGCAGCAGGAAAATTGACTTTATGCATTTAAATCACTTTTAAACAATGCAGCTCAAGCCAGGAGTTGGGAAGATGGTAGTTTTAAAGTGTAAAGATTGTTGTTGGATATGCTCTGGTATTAATTAGATAGGAAGAGCTGAACCAAGTGAGACCAGTTCCATTAGTTCGGTAATGAAGGAGGATGGAATTGACAAATGTATAACAAATGTGTGAAATATAAGGAAGAAAAATACACCAAAACTGCAACATTAATTATGGGCCTTGATTCTAATTGATTTGGTGCTTTAGGAGCAGAAATTTCAGGGGAAAAACAAACAGGGAACTATGATCATGATGGACACAATGTCTTTAAAGATATTGACGATGAAAGAAAGGTTAAAGGTCAGGTCAGGTTGTGACATGTGAATGAGAAGTTGTCAAAGAAATTCACAATATTTTTGCAGACATTTCGTTTTGGTATTTGTTGCGCATTAAAGTTTGTACTACACAAAAAAACTGGTCAATTAATAGTTTGTTATGGAAAACTCTCATTTTCCCAGTTTCTGTCTCATCTTTTCTGATGTCACCCTCCACAGGGGGACCTCAGAAATGTCTATCTTTTTCCTCAACTAAGGATTCCCCCGTTACTGTCATTGATCCCTAACGTGTGGAAACAGACCATTCAACCCATTGAGTCCACACCAATCCTCCAAACAGCATCCCACCCAGACCCACCCCCACAAATCCATCCCTGTAATTCTGCATTTCCCATAGCTAATCCATCTAGCTTGCATATCCCTGGACACTGGGCAATTTAGCGTGGCCAATCCACCTAAAACTGCACATCTTTGGACTGTGGGAGGAAACAAGAGCATCTGGAGGAATCCCATGCAGACATGGGGAGAATGTATAAACTCCACACAGTCGCTTGAGGCTTGAATCGAACCTGGGTCCCTGGTGCTGTGAGTCTAGATTAGAGTGGTGCTGGAAAAGCACAGCAGGTCAGGCAGCATCCGAGGAGCAGGAAAATCGACGTTTCGGGCAACGGTGCTGAGCTGGAAGGTTGGAGTTGGGGTGAGGTGGGGGAAGGAGAAATGAGGAAGGTAGAAAGTCTGTTTCAGGACATGGTTGAAGAGCTTCAGGGCAGAGGAGATGACCTGGGGGTAGCAGTGAGAGAGAGAGACTCACTGAGGTTCTTGTAGAGAGAGGAGGAAAACTTCTTCAAGGCAGGCATCCTTGCAAGAGGATTCGCAGTAGGGTTAAAATCAACTAGGTAAAAACAAGGACTGCAGATACTGGAAACCAGAGTCTAGATTAGAGTGGTGCTGGAAAAGCACAACAGGTCATGCAGCATCCAAGGAGCAAGAAAATCAACATTTTGGGCAAAAGCCCTTCATCAGGAATAGAGCCACTGAGCCATTCTTAGCTGTGTCTGACTCATCTCCCACATTTCTACCCTCATCCCTTCTCTCCCTCCAACAAGGTAGGGACCCCAATTACCGCACCATCAGCGTTCCCAACATCACCCCCCCACCCCATAGAACCTTCTCATGAAATTTAACAAAGTGTAACATTTGCCGATTACCCTCTCCCTCCTCACTACTCAAAGTTCCAGACACCCTCCAGATGAAATAGCAATTTGCCTGCACTTCACTTGATCTGGTCTACTCATTTCACTGCTCACAATGGGGATCTCCTCTACACTGGGGACAGGAAATGCAGATTGGGTGACTTGCTTTGCAGAACATCTATGTTCTGTCCATAAAAATGACCCTGAGCTTCCAGTTGCAGTGTTCCAGTGAGTTTAAGCACAAGCTCAAAGAACAGCTTCTCATTTTTCACTTCGGGATCCTGCAGACTCTGGGACTGAACATTGAGTTCATTAAGTTTAGAGCTTAATTCCGACGTTCCATTTCTTTTACCCACCCCCACATCCCTGTCCTGTCACGAAACGGGCTGCTTTCAGCACAGCCTACACATTCCTACTCAGCTCTCATTATCACTTATTCAGCTTCTCTTCTGTCCTGGCTTACAATGAATAATACCCTCATCTGCCTACACGTTTCATATCTCTCTCTGGGCTCTGTCTTCACCTATCTGCATCCCTAACCTCTCACACAATCTCATAAAAAGTATTTTCCCTAGCTTTCAGTTCCAATGAAGAGTCATTGGACTTGAAATATTAACTCTATTCTCCCCACAGCTGTTGCCAGACCTGCTGAGTTTTGCCAAAAAAATTGTTTTTATTTCAGATCTCCAGCATCCACAGTCCTTTATTTTATGTTGTGGAAAACTCCTTTTAAAGACTAGCAACATAATAAATAAATTAGTTCTATTCTTTTATTCGAAGTGCAACAATAATGCATGTTTCCCTTATAACTGTTCTGTAACTATGAAGGAATTACACAAAAATTTAATTTGTAAACAAACATGCACTCCAAAACAGTTTTAATGCTGTTTTTATGCTTTTTGGCATAAATTATCACAAATTTTATATTTATGCATATATATAACACACAAAAACACAATGAAAAAGCCATAAAATAGCTTGGTCATTACAGCAAAAAAATTAGTAAGAACTGACAGTAATATTTACTTTTTCCAAATTTAAACATTTTCTTTTCCAACACTGACAGCAATCTATTTGCTTTCTAAACAAAGTACAGAGTGTCAAAGGCATATCGCTACACAACAGTACACTACAAAATTGCAACTTTTTTCCAAATTCTACATCTCATATCTGCCATTATTTAAATAATCCTACAAGTGATATACAGATCTTCATATTTTCTTCACTAGAACCATGGGCATGACAGTTCACTAAAACAATACAATACATGCTTCAAGTAATCTGACTTTTGAAATTCAATGTGACTGGCTGAAATATAAGTGTAGATGTGGGAGACTGTATAGCATTGATTGATGCATTAGAAATAGAGCATTTTGAAGTGTAGTAGGAATATCAATATTCCATCTATTTGAAGAAAAAAATTAAATAGGTGCAAATGAGAAATGTAACAATAGTTTCAACTGAAAGATCTAGAGTACCATTATATGATAGATCCTAACCCACAACATTAGTTTGAAACTGATAAGCTTGCTTTGAAGAACTAGCTAAGCATAATTTTGTTGCTGCAATTCTCAAGTTAAAAATGGAACAAAATAAGCAAGCCCAGGCTACTTAGCAATGTTAATTTAAATATCATTCATGTTTAGCCCAACTTTAACATTCATATACTGATTAAAACCAAATAATCTCAATTATCTAACAATTTTGCAGTAACTTCATTGAAACCATAATAGTTGGAGTGTCATTGATATATGTGTGTTCAATACTTATTAGCTGTAATTATAATCAATGGAAACAGAAATTACAATATATCTCCACTGCATTTAGTTCATACAAACTACATTCTTATGTCATTTTCTGTAATGTGTATAAAAATCATTTAAGTACTGTACATAAATACTTTAAGTATAACTTGAATGACTTAAGACAACTTAAATTTGGTGCTAGAATACACATAATATAAATGTTTTAATTTAAAAAGTGCAGACTTCCATCTAATTTATCAGTTTTTGGATGTCAAAATCTAATTAATGTAATCATGATTTACAAAAGGAAACATTCATTAAATTGGACCACTATAGAATTACATTTTTTCATGGACTGTGTAAAGAAGGAAAATACATAAACTTATTTTCTGCAGTTTCATATTTTCTTCATGAAACTTCATTTAAATCCAAGTAGTTTTCTGGTTAAACAGTACAAAATCAAGATATTGTGGAAGTCTAATTTTAGCATAAGATTTGTGAAATTGAAATAAATGAGAAAATCAGACTTCTGATTTTTTTTTACAATTTAGAATTAGTGTCAGTAACAGTTTGGTTTAATGCAACTATTATAGAACTGAACTTCATTATCTAAAATTGACCATTATTTAATACATGGTTTTATTAATGCCAGTTATCTAAGCAGCATTAAACATAGTACATATCAGGCTTCATTTAAAATTTTAAACAATCCTTTAGAGCAAAGGGGCAAGAACAACTTTTTAAAATGAGCTTTAATAGTGGACAAGAGAGGAGAGCGCTTCTTTCGGTTACAAGTGAGAGTACAAATTGTTGGCGGCATGGTGCATATGCAAATGAGGACTCAGGAACGAGGAATGTAGATTAGATTTTTTTTTAGATTAGATTAGATTAGATTACATTACAGTGTGGAAACAGGCCCTTCGGCCCAACAAGTCCACACCGACCCGCCGAAGCGAAACCCACCCATACCCCTACATTTACCCCTTACCTAACACTACGGGCAATTTAGCATGGCCAATTCACCTGACCCTGCACATCTTTTGGACTGTGGGAGGAAACCGGAGCACCCGGAGGAAACCCACGCAGACACGGGGAGAACGTGCAAACTCTACACAGTCAGTCGCCTGAGGCGGGAATTGAACCCGGGTCTCAGGCGCTGTGAGGCAGCAGTGCTAACCACTGTGCCACCGTGCCGCTGTAATTGAATACTTCACCAATGCTACCTGAATGTTTCCTTTAGGTTTCTTCTTATTTTGTGATTATCTTATTCCTATTATAAAGTGCTGATTCTGTTTGAACAGGTTATTTGGGAAGACAAAATTACATAAATTTAACCAGAATCACATGCACCTTAGACAGAAGCTTTTTTATAACAGTTAACCTGAACCAAAATGCTGCTGAAAACAAATCAAAACAATCTATAAATTATTCTAACAATGGTTCCAAAAGTACAATGTACTGCAAAATGTATTCCAGTAATTTAGAGGAAACGATTTAAATTCAAACAATCGACACTGCATCTCACTTAATGCCTGCAGGCAAGCTATGGTCGAAAGGAGTATTTACTGAAAAGAACATGAATTTCTGAAAACTGTTTTCATTGGACCAAGCCAAGAGATGTTTTGATAGAGATTCTGATTGAGTAAACAAAGACAGTCCATTTCTAATGCTTGGGCAGTTAGTGATTAGGGGTTCCCAGTGGTCCCTCTCAGTTGCTTGAGGACAAAAGGGTCAAACGTGGTAGCATTAAAATAAACATAGATGTTACATTCTTAAAAGGACTGCAGAATGCAACAAACAGGCTATGCATAATGAAGGGAAACAACAGGAAACAGTGGCCGTCAATTTAAAATTTTCAGAATAAGCAAGGCGACTTTACTGAAACAGCTTGGAGCATGGAATGCTTTGCTGCAGGAAATATCTGGGGCAGAAACTTTGAATTGCAGACAGATTAGAATTGCAGAAAAATGCAGAATTATAAGAAGATATCTAAGGTAATGTTGATTATTTCAATGAATGATAGGAACAGAAATGGAGAGGCAGTGAGCTCCAATTGTATTATAAACTTAAGCATCTGGGAAGCCTTCAGAAATGAGATAACGACAATCCAGAGAAAGTATATTCCTGTCAGGGTGAAAGGGAAGGCTGGTAGGTATAGGGAATGCTGGATCACTAAAGAAATTGAGGGTCTGGTTAAGAAAAAGGAAGCATATGTAAGGTATAGACAGGATTGATCGAGTGGATCCTTAGAAGAGTATAAAGGAAGTAGGAGTATACTGAAGAGGGAAATCAGGAGGGCAAAAATGGGACATGAGATAGTTTTGGCAAATAGAATTAAGGAGAATCCAAAGAGTTTTTACTATACATTAAGGACAAAAAGGTAACTAGGAAGAGAATAGGGCATCTCAAAGATCAGCAAGGTGGCCTTTGTGTAGAGCCGCAGGAGATGGGGGAGATACTAAATGAGTATTTTGCATCAGTATTTACTGTGGAACAGGATATGGAAGATATAGACAGTAGGGAAATAGACGGTGATATCTTGCAAAATGTCCATATTACAGAGGAGGAAGTGCTGGATGTCTTGAAATGGGTAAAGGTGGATAAAACCTCAGGACCTGATCAGGTGTACCCTAGGACTCTGTGAGAAGCTAGAGAAGTGATTGCTGGACCTCTTGCTGAGGTATTTGTAACACCGATATGCACAGGTAAGGTGCCGGAAGATTAGAGGTTGGCTAACGTGGTGCCACTGTTTAAGAAGGGTGGTAAGGACAAGCCAGGGGTCTATAGACCAGTGAGCCTGACGTCAGTGGTGGGCAAGATGTTGGAGGGAATCCTGAGGGACAGGATGTACATGTATTTGGAAAGGCAAGGACTGATTAGGGATAGCCAACATGGCTTTGTACGTGGAAAATCATGCCTCACAAACTTAATTGAGTTTTTTGAGGAAGTAACAAAGAGGATTGATGAGGGCAGAGCAGTAGATGTGATCTATATGGACTTCAGTAAGGCGTTCGACAAGGTTCCCTACGGGAGACTGATTAGCAAGGTTAGATCTCACGGAATGCAGGGATAACTATTCATTTGGATACAGTACTGGCTCAAAGGTAGAAGAGGGAAGGTGGTGGTGGAGGGTTGTTTTTCAGACTGGAGGCCTGTGACCAGTGGAGTGCCACAAGGATCGGTGCTGGGTCCTCTACTTTTTGTCATTTACATAAATGATTTGGATGCAAGCATAAGATGTACAGTTAGTAAGTTTGCAGATGACACCAAAATTGGAGGTGTAGTGGACAGTGAACAGGGTTACCTCAGATTACAACAGGATCTTGACCAGATGAGCCAATGGGCTGAGAAGTGGCAGATGGAGTTTAATTCAGATAAATGCGAGGTGCTGCATTTTGGGAAAGCAAATCTTGGCAGGACTTAAACACTTAATGGAGAAAGTAAGGTCTGCAGATGCTGGAGATCAGAGCTGGAAATGTGTTGCTGGAAAAGCGCAGCAGGTCAGGCTGCTGGAAAAGCGCAGCAGGTTGAACAGTTCATCCACTTCACCAACACCTTCCACCCCGACCTCAAATTCACCTGGACAGTCTCAGATTCCTCCCTCCCCTTCCTCGACCTTTCTATTTCTATCTCAGGCGACCGAATCAACACGGACATCTACTACAAACCAACCGACTCCCACAGCTACCTGGACTACACCTCCTCCCATCCTGCCCCCTGTAAAAACGCCATCCCATTCTCCCAATTCCTTCGACTCCACCGCATCTGCTCCCAGGAACACCAGTTCCAAAAACGTACAACCCAGATGCCCTCCTTCTTCAAGGACCGCAATTTCCCCCACAACGTGGTCGACGATGCCCTCCACCGCATCTCTCCCACTTCCCGCTCCTCCGCCCTTGAGCCCCGCCCCTCCAACCGCCACCAGGACAGAACCCCACTGGTCCTCACCTACCACCCCACCAATCTCCATGTACAGCGCATCATCCGCCATCA
>NC_057712.1:3030436-3042440 GCF_004010195.1 Chiloscyllium plagiosum | reverse complement strand
TGAGGGGTGATCTTATAGAGGTTTACAAAATTATGAGGAGCATGGGTAGGGTAAATAGGCAAAGTCTTTTCCCTGGGGTTGGGGAGTCCAGAACTAGAGGGCATAGGTTTAGGGTAAGAGGGGAAAGATATAAAAGAGACCTACGAGGCAACTTTTTCATGCGTATGGAATGAGCTGCCAGAGGAAGTGGCGGAGGCTGGTACAATTGCAACATTTAAGAGACATTTAGATGGGTATATGAATAGGAAGGGTTTGGAGGGATATGGGTCGGGTGCTGGCAGGTGGGACTAGATTGGGTTGGGATATCTGGTTGGCATGGACGGGTTGGACCAAAGGGTCTGTTTCCATGCTGTACATGACTCTTTGACTCTATGATTCCATAGTTTTCAAACATTTTTTGAAGTGATATTCTATATTAAAAAAGTGCACACAACTTGCAAAATATATTTTCTAATATACCAAGCTGGCTATTGCAGTGAATCATAAAGCTAACATAAGCTAAAAGGGATTTCTTCTACTCAAGCACTAGCACAACTGAGTCCCGTACAATGTAAAATAGGTAGCAATGATAGCATCATTCTGGGAAGTAGAAGTTACTGAGTATACAGTAATGAGGATACAATAGGTACCAGGTATGAATTTACAAACAATTTTAAATACAACGCTGCCTTAGAGCTATGATATCGATAATATTTACACAATGTGTTTTCTTTATTATCAGCATTGTCTTCCCTGTCTTAACTTACGGTTGGTGTGAGTAATGAAGAAATTATGCAGAAGATAATGAGCTTTTTACTTTCTTTTGGCAAAGTGCCATTTTTGCTGAGTTTTACAGAGGGTTTATTGTTGCAAGGCTTAGTGTGGGTGTTTTCTTGCTGTATATCACTGAATTTGCCTCAAGTGCCCCTTTCTCCCAATTCTAGCCTCATTTTGCTATTTCCCATTCCTGGAACAATTTGCCACTATCGGGAAATCCTAGAATTGACTGACATCTCTGGCACCAATGCCATCTTTAAAAGGGTGTTTTTGCCACTGTCTTACTGAAGCTTCCCTGCATGATTTTCTGATATTAGCCCTCAACACTGTAGACAAGAGAAAATAGGTACCCTGATTTCCAGGTAGGATTTGAAGGTCACAGTGGATGGGATGATGCAGATTCAGGATGTCCTTCTCACCCAGGACCAGCAAAGGTCATAACAGCAGACCATGCCATCCTTGTCAGAGCTTACCACCGAAATCAGTGCAGTCTCAGCCTTGTGGAGGAATGGCCAGCACTGTAGAAATAAGGTTTAATGACCTTCTCCATCTGCCAGCTTAAGTGCCACCATCTTCTCTGATACTTCACAATCTCTGCTAACTGTACCTACTTTCCAATAATGCTCAGACTCTACCACTTTACTGCCATCATCATCTTCCCTTAGTTGTTCTCACCTACCTGAACACCTGACAGCACTATTCCTGGATGCCCTTGTGGTTCTTAGTCACTCAGGACATCACCACACCTGATCAGCATTAACAGCTATGCCACCCATTTTCATCTGTCTGAATACCTGTTTCTCTCTCTCATTCCAAGAGGAAAACACCTCATTGTAGAATAGGTCAAGACAGGTGGTGAATTGCCTGCTATCTTCTTTGACCTGATGGAAGTACTGCTAACTTTCTCTGACTTCCAAGACGAAAATTCTTGGCATCTCGTTTACTCACAGCATGGCAGGATAGGGAGCTGTATATTAATGAAATGAGATGAGATCTGCTATTAATAAGGTCATGACCAAACAATAGCTCCCCTTAATGTGCAACTCACTGTTGCCTAGTGAGTATCTTGCCTTGACACCCAGAACTTGGGAAGCAACTCGCTCCATTTTTCAACTATGTCAAGATGGGCCTCTCTCGACTACTTATGTAATTCTGTCACATTTCACACCAGTCGTGTTGTTCAGGCCCCTATAAGATGTGGCTCAATGTGTTTCTTACAGCATCGACAGCAGATTTATATAGCCAAGTGCTGCAATTTATTGCAAATAACATTGCTGTAACATTTTTGTACAACTTGTAAGTTATACCGTAAATTTTTCACACTGCTGCTTAAAGACTGGTGAGGAATTTGAAAGGAACAAGGAAATACAGAACAACTGCTCTCCTAGTGGGCTGTGGAAAAGAGGGGTTTATAGCAAGACACTCTGTGACATTACGAAAGGAATATGTGCATTTTGCAAATATTTTGAGTTGTATTCTGGTGCCTAAAAATCTTGTTATTTCCATTCAAACAGAACATTTTATGGCTCATGAAATAATTTTCCAAACTGGAAGGCTGAACTCATTGCAAATGAACTGATGGTGTCAATAATACAGTCATTTGTACAAAGTTAAAGCAAAAGCATAACTAAGTCTGAATGATTATCAGAATTTTAACCATGTAAGATGTTTTAAAGTAATTACTTCATCAACTACCTTCTTTTCTTTTCCTGGCACATGCTCAACCAAGAGGAAAATCTGTTGCTGTGCTTCTTATCAATGCTAGAATGTGGATGGCAGGATTCTTATGTCCCTGTCCTTGCTTTTTTCCATCTCCAGAGTTTGGTTTTGGATGGGATAGAATTTTTTTTTACCAATATTACAACAGAGTTTTAAAAAGTTAAATTATGATGAGAGGGTGAATAAACTTGCATTCCTCGGGTAAAGGGGGTTGACTGTTATCCAACTAGGATCTTGAAAATATCAAATTTATTCTGGTAATTACAAGGAAATTATTTCCTCTGGCTGGGCAATCCTGAAAAGGGATGATTTGTGGAACATGTGTAATCCTAAAATGAGAGCAAAGTCATTTTATAATAAAATCATGGAGCATCTTTATATAAAGTTTACCAGAAGTTGGAATATTCTCTTGCAAAAGGCTGTGAATGCTGTGTCTGTAAACATTTTCAAGATCAAGACTGATCAATTTTTGTTCGGCAAGGTACCAAGGGATGTGGAGCACAGTTCAATAATTACAGTGGAATTACAATTACAAAAACAAAATGACCTATTCCTAATTCTATAGTAGTTCTAAACAGCTATGCTGCAAAACTGAAGAATTTCCCACCTCAAATGCAACAACATTAATATTTAGGCTGCATTGTAAGTTTCATATCAGACAGCCTTCAGAGTTACTGCAATTTTAGTACTTAAGACAATTCTTCCTGCGCACTCAGAATCACGTGGAATAAACAATGAATAAAACAGAAAATCATCATCAAGGCACACAGGTATCAATATCTGGCTATTAGGAAATGGGTGAATACAGCATCACATATTAACCTAAACACTTGTACGATAGCTCTGGAGGTCAGAAAAATTAGTCTTGCTACCGTGTTTTAAAAACAATTAAAAATTCATTTTGTGGAAAATCCAATACAATGACAAATAATATTTCAAATGTGAACAGAAGAAAAGCAGTTAATTCTCAATTTGTCAGTACATCAATACCATATAAATAGCCCTTAAGTATTAAATGTGGAATAAGTATCTTCAAAATAATCAACATTTCAAGAGCATTTTAAAATGCTTTCAAGTGTTGTATCCAATTTTTCACACATCTTATACAAAGATACAAATCCCCTTTCTACTGTGACTATAATGCAGTTAGAACATCTTTCTCCCTTCAACAGAAAACCAAAAGGTAAACAATACCTCTTGCTAAGGTTAATTTTAAAGATTGGGTACTAGAAGTGAGATTTTTAATTACATTACATGAACGATACATCTACAATAATAATCGGTCTCATGCCAAAAATTGCAATTCTGGGTTCCAGCCAGAAAACACTGAAACTTCGATTCTTCTGCACTAGAAAACATTCTGGTTCTGCACTTTGAAATATGTGCAGAGATGCTTTTAACTGGAACTTGCATTTTAAATATTTAGATAGAGAGCTGTAACAGTTTCCATGTTCTCTAAACATTCAAATTATTTTAAAATAGGCTTAAAAATGTTCAGGATGCCTAACAGATCGCATGGGCACTCTTCCAAAACCCTTTTAACACCATGTTGGTCACACATGTAAGCTTGCAGGGAATCTCCTGCCATTTTTCCCTGGAATCAGAGTACGCTCCAATTAGATCTACATTACAAATTCAGCATCAGGAAACCCTCTTCAAACTGACATTAAAGTGTAGTGTAAATTTAATGTCCATTTGTACCAAATCTTATGGCTGCTATTTTAATTTAGATGATTAGTACCAGATCTTGATGTGTCAGTCAAAACAGCCAGTATTAAAGTGAAGGAGTGACCCTGATAATTTTAAGGCTTACTGAAACCACAAGAAGGCTCCATTAAATTTTATTGCTTTTTGCATTAAAAAAAAATTAACATCTACTTTCGCAGGTGGCTCTTTATTTGGACACAGATCTTGGTATTGAATTAGGCACCTATTCATTCAGAATAAAAATATGCCTATGTACAAAAACAAAATTCCATTCTTCTATCATGTTACTGCTTATTTAGAATTCACAAATACATCTGCAGATTTTATCTACATTCTAATGTTCTCCAGTGTGTAGTAAGGGTTAACATATGGAGAAAAGTCATTTTATACCTTGTTCAATGTTAGCACCAATTCTGAGGAGTTTCAGAAAAATTAAACCGGTTCAAGCCAGATAAATGCAAACACTTCCGGTGTTTGACATTGTTAAAGAGATGCATAGCAGATATGGTTATCTAACAAAATGCATAAATTAAATACATACCAAATAAATCAAATATGGAAACATATTTTTGTTTCATATTAAAAAAAGTCTAAAGTTTGTCACTAGATTCAGTCAATGAATCACATGCTCAAAATTTCTAATGTTAAATATGGAAGTAAAGTTTGAGAAATTCTTCAATTGGATAATACTGCATAAATATGTATTATTGGGATATAATGAACATTGTGAAAAATAATAATTTCAGAACACTGAAACTGAATAAGTGGACTTAACAATCTTTTCTGATCCAGTATATTTCTAAGAACAATTCACAGTATTATTAAGGTTAAAATAAAATTGTGCACTTTTAGTGTTTGTAATTGTTTCATCTGCGCACTCAAAAGTACCACTGGCCTAATTTAAATTTGAATTAAAGCAAACAATGACTGTTTCTCTGTCCTTCCTCCCCCATTATATAAATCAATTGCTAGTCAGTAGCAAACAAAAGTGAGGCCTGTATAAAAATACATTCCCTTCCATCAAGTGGGCACGTCATAGACTTGCAGGCTTTTTTTTGAACACAGAGACCAGCAATGCACTAAAACTATGACCATCAACACAATGACTAATGCATTTCAATGCCACAATTAAAATATTTCAATGCTTATGCAGCCTCACTTTAAGATCCAATTATGATTTGCAAATGTCCAATAACATCTCGCCAACATTGAAATTTGTCATTATGTTATGATATTTACAGTTGCCCATTACAGACAACGCACATACAATCACAGGACACACTACAAGTGCCAATAAAACACAGTGTCACAATGGACTTAGTCAATATTAGCTACCAAACTTTATCTTAGACATTCAATCTAATGCATTAATAAATTACACAAGAACTTTGTTCACAATCTGTTATGTTTGAGTAGCTAGAGTAAGGAACAGATCAGAAGCTTTATAGGGTCCTTCATTGACTTGGAAAAAATATATCATTTTGGAAAAAAAGTAACAAAATTTCAGGAAAAACAAAAGCCCCTCAAAGATTAAATAAAGCTTAAGTCAAAGCTTCATGTCTTGATTAAGTTATAATTGTGTATTTGTGGGTACAATTATCCTAAATGTTAACAAAATTTGAGATCAACTTACCAACCAAAGTCCCTAAAGTATTAGTTATTAGAAATATTTTGAACATCCATTTGTCACAATCCTTACTTTGGCAAAGCCCGTAGGAAAACATCATCACATGGGATGCATTTTAAAAAAAAACATGAATTTTGAAAGGTCTTCCTGTGTTTCCAGGATTTCAAAACAGGGTTTTCTACATAATCGAGAAATTAGTTTTACTTTTGAAAGTTATGGTTTGATTTTTTTATTTAAATACAAGATATTATAATTGAAATTTCTTCAGAGATCTGGTTACACTGCATCCTATAGAGAATAAAATATTCTAATACAGTATCTTTAAGACACTAGGGAAAGGTTGATAGAATTGATCTCTGATTGGCTATTAACAAAAAATCTTTTACTTTTAACAGAAATAGAACTTAACAATCTTGCTTTCAAAGCATTGCATGCTTTAGGAATGCTGGGTGCCAAAAGCATAGATTCTTGTAAAGCTATAAAATTCCTTCATAATAGTCACAGCCAGCTATTAGAGAAGCTGAAAACTAGAATATTGATCCTTATGCCATCTCTAGTCACTATCCAGTCAACTGTAAACTGAAATATCGATCTGAATAGTCAAGTAAATATCGGGTGAGACTGGAAATTAATTTTAGAAGTAAATATCAAAGAAAATCTGTGCATTACTTTATCAAGACTATATGCAAAGAATGTCTGAAATTTTGCAATATTTGTGTCAGTTTTTCAAATACTTATACTTGAGGTGAATTCAAACTTAGAGTACTGTTTAAAATAACTAGCTGTTGTATATATCCTTTTACTGCATTAAATTAAGAATCAGCTGCACACATCCTGAAAATAGTAATTGGGGGAGATGGGTCTGGAAGAGCCAAAAATAGCAAGATATAAGCAACATTTTTAATGCCATAAATGCTTAGTAATTGCCAAGTTTTGTATAATTATGGGTGTTTTAATTGAAGTACTTCCAGTTGGTTCATTCGACTCATTAATCTGTGCACTTCAGAAAATCTCACCCTTAAGAGTTGCATCAACTTTATTCACAAATATGATAAATTTATCTATCCTCTTTGTTCATAATATCATACTTGTTTACAACTATCTTTGGGTTTGTATAGTTACAAGATGGGACACCAATTTATTTAGAAATTGAAATTTTGGGTGAAAATAATTCACATTGCTTGAAACTTCCAATTGTCAAATTAAAAAAAACTTTAGCCAGTGAAACATCATTTCTAAAAAGGCATACATACATATTAAAGGACTTAAATAATTTTGTATTTTGCAGAACTTTTGAATTAGTAACACTAACACATAGGACCCAATATTTCCTAACACATTAGCACAAGCACACTAACTACATCTTATGAAGATCAAAGACTAATTCTCAGTGCAAATACTTCTGAGGAACTTGTATGCTATACAAAACATCACAACAGACATGGAAGCCACACTGATGTATTTAGGGACTTTGGTTACAGACATTTTACAGCAAATGACTAGTTAGTAAGCCCGGTAGCTAGATCCACACGAGCAGTTGCGCTCTATGTGAGACTCCTTCTAGTCTACTTCATGTCAAACTGAACAGATTCTTCCATTACTTTCACATTCAAGCACATGCTATTCATGTCAAACATTCCATGTGGTAACAAATTCCATTTTCTCATCGCTCAAAGTAAAGATAGTTTTCCTGATTAGATTTATTAGTGACATATAAATTGGACTGGGAGGACTGTTTGGCTGATGTACAACAGTCCTCCAAAGAACAGGAAAAAAATTGTTCCTTTGATTTTACACAGAAAAATGGAAAATTCTTCAAAAGACCAGTAATGGAAAGAAGAAAACTCTGATATGATCACATTCTAAATTCCTCAAAAGACCATAGACAATGTATTTCAGCAAGTCTTCACACCAAGGATGGTAATTTATCCTAAATAAACTAAGTGGTGATAATCCACAGCTCATTGGTGACATGTACTTATGTGGTAAACAATTTGCAACTTGTACTAATTTAGTTGGATTTGCTCCAATTTTTCAAACTTTTCCTAGGCTGTTTTCAAGATTCTACACAGTGAAAATTCCCAAAATCATCACAAAGTAAAAGTAATAGAATACACCAGTTATTGTTAGTTTTAAATGCTGAGTTTCTTATTTTTAGGGTGTATGAAGTCAGATTGCATCATGCACAGACTACAATACATTTCACTCACTTGTGTACAATTTATTGTAGCAGAATTATAAAGATTCTGCACTTATAGCAGCAGAGCCTAACACAAAATCTATAGTAATGGATCTACAATTTTCATAATAGTCTTCTTTCATCTATGACCAACTTCTTATGGTAGTGATGTAACATTCTCAAACGTCTTACAAAAATCTTAAAATAACTAAAAGCTGTGTTCATTCACATGATATAGATATGGTGTTACTGAGGCTTATGAAGTAAATTCCAGCGTGTCATGGGTCTAAGTCATTCATATTCTGCTTTCACTTTTGATCGTAAGACTTGACAGCACTGAGACACACGTTTTACCAGATGCCATTAGAATGCCCACCAGGTGGAGCCAAAACTCTAGATACAGGTCGTTTTGGCAGATGATCATCAACTTGAGATCCTGCAAAGAATGAACAGCAAGATATAAGGAACTGCCTTCACCATCAAAATAAGTAAGGAACTACCAATATTATAATATTATCACATTCAGCCAAGTCAATTACGTGAAATCTAAAAATTACCAATTACTTTCATTATCCATAGAACCACAATACAGATGAACATATGAAAAATCTTCTGAAAGCTATCTGATTCAGATAAAAAGTAGTAATACTCAACCAGCGTAATTTCACATATGGTCCATATTATTAAGCAGAAAAAAATTATAATATACCAACGCATTAGAAAGGTCCACAAAACTAAGATTTATGGATTTCACTGATATACAATTGTTCAGTTACATAATTAATCATGATTATTCTTAGAAGTGCTGAGCAAACTAGCTGTGATAATTAGTAAAATAATTTACTTCTAAACTCCAAAGAAAAAGAAAAGGGTGATGAAAACTAGTCATCCCGTCTAATTATTCACCACTTCAATTTTGAAAACTTAAAATGCGTACAAAGAACAATAGATTAATAAATAACAGTTATCTATAGGTAAAAGAAATGTGAGAAGTCCATAAGATATAGTTAAATCTTACCAGATAAACTGAAGCTGGACTCGTGCAAATCCCTCACTCCACTGTGACGTGTCACAGAACGGAATTGGACGTCTGGATGAGCTGGGGTTTCTTTTCCTACATTAAGCACCATCGCCACATCACCTACGTATGGAGCACGATCCACAGCCTTTGCAGTCAAATTCTATAGACAAGTACAATAATACCTTATTATCACTTACGATTTCATTGGAATGCTGCCCTGATAATTTCTCCTCATATAGCCCTCATCTTCACTCCCTTAAGCTCTGGAAGGCAGACTTGAAGGTTTATGGCAGACAACTAGTTTAGCTATTCACTTCAAATAAGGTTATACTACATAAAGCACTATCAGAGAGAATGCTGGAAAAAGTCATTAGATTGGCAGTCATGCCACCCTCCTCTTCAAATTGCCTTCATCTCCTTCCAACAATGCATTCTCCTTCTCTTCCAACAGAATTCAGTTCCAACTTCACTTTCCTTTTAAGTCATTAAATATGTTATGCCTCCCAAATCTGTGTTCATCTTTCTTGCAATTCCATGTTTGAATCCCTCCAATTAGGTTACTGCTGGTGCCACAGTTTGAATGATATCAGTCAAATGAAATGAGCATTATTGCCAGCCCAAGGAGATGGTGGGTCAGGGATATTGTCGATCGGGTTTACAAGATTCTGAAGGGAGAGGGTGAGCAGCCAGAAATCGTGGTACACTTTGGCACCAATGACAAATCCAGGAAAGAGATTGAGGAGCTGAAAAGTTACTACAGAGAGCAAGGTTGGAAGCTGAAGAGCTGTACGAGTAGTGTTCTCAGGTTTGCTACCGGTGCCACGAGATAGTGAGGTGAGGAACAGGCAGCGAGTGCAGCTTAACACGTGGCTGCGCAGCTGGTGCAGGAGGGAGAGCTTCAGATACTTAGAACATTGGGATGCCTTCTGGGGAATGTGGGACCTGTACATGAAGGACGGGTTGCATCTGAACTGGAGGGGCACAAATGTCTTGGGGAGGAAATTTGTTCATGTGGTTCAGGAGGGTTTAAACTAGTTTGGTAGGGGGGTGGGAACCAGAGCTACATATCTGAGAGGGGGGTAGTTGTATTGGGGCAGTGACAGGATGTAGTGAATCTATCAGGGAGGTTTCTCATATGATGAAACAAAGGAATCAGTTAAAGTGTGTCTGCTTTAATGCCAGGAGTGTCAGAAATAAGAGTGACGAACTTAGAGCATGGATCAGTACTTGGGATGATGATGTTGTGGCCATAACGGAGACATGGGTTTCACAGGGGCAGGAATGGTTGCCAAATGTTCCAGGATTTAGAGCATTTAAAAAGAACAGGGAGGGGGGAAAACGAGGAGGGGGGTAGCATTGCTAATCAGAGAGTGCGTCACAGCTACAGAAATGAAGGTTGATGGGGAAGGTTTGTTTACTGAGTCAGTATGGGGTGGGAGTTAGGAACAGCAAGGGAGCAGCCACCTCATTGGGGGTTTTCTAACATCATAGCAGTAGGGTAGATCTAGGAACTCATAGGCCAGCAGATTTTGGAAAAATGCAGATGTAGCAGGGTTGTTGTTATGGGTGACTCTAACTTTCCCAATATCGACTGGAACCTCCTTAATGCAGATGGTTTGGATGGAGCAGTTTTTGTCAGGTGTTATCAGGAGGGTTTCCTTACTCAGTATGTAGACAGGCCGACAAGGGGAGAGGCCATTTTGGATTTGGTGCTCAGCAATGAGCCAGGACAGGTGTCAGGTGTCGCGGTGGGAGAACACTTTGGTGACAGTGACCACAACTGCCTCACATTTACCATAGCCTTGGAGAGGGAAAGGAGCAGTTACCAAGGGAAGATATTTAATTGTGGAAAAGGAAATTATGATGCTACCAGACACTAGTTGGGAAGTACAGATTGGAAGCAATTGTTCCACAGAAAGGGCACAACAGACATGTGGAAACTGTTTAAGGTGCAGTTGTTGCAAATGATGCATACATTTGTTCCTTTGAGACAGGCAAGAAAGGGTAAGATTAAGAAGCCTTGAATGATGAGAACAGAAGAACTTCTCGTCAAAATGAAGAAGGCAGCTTACATAAAGCGGACGAAGCAAGGATCTAGCACTGGTTTAAGAGGATGACAGGCTTACTAGAAAGGAGCTCAAAAATGGACTGAGGAGAGCTGGAGGGGGCATGAGAAAGGCTTGGTGGGAAGGATAAAGGAGAACACAAAAGCATTTTACTCATACGTGAGGAAGAGAATGATCAGGGAAAAGGTAGGGCCTTCTCCTTAGGGATAGCGTAGGGTACTTGTGCGTGGAGTCTGAGAGAGAGGGGAAGCCCTAAATGTGTTTTTTGCTTCAGTTTTCACTAAAGAAAGGGACCTTATTGTGAATGAGAACTTTGAGGAGCTGGCAACAGGCTCGAACAGATCGAGATTGAGGAAGTTAATGTGCTGGAAAACATTAAGATTGATAAGTCCCCAGGGCCAGACAAGATTTATCCTAGGTTGCTCTGGGAAGTGAGAATAGACAATAGACAATAGGTGCAGGAATAGGCCATTCAGCCCTCGTGAACCTACGCTGCACTCCCTCAATAGCCAGAATGTCTTTTCTCAAATTTGGAGACCAGAACTGCACACTGTAATCCATGTGTGGTCTCACCAAGGCCCTGTACAGCTGCAGAAGCATCTCTTTGCTTCTATACTCAATTCCTCTTGTTATGAAGGCCAACATGCTATTAGCCTTCTTCACTACCTGCTGTACCTGCATGCTTGCCTTCATTGACTGGTGTACAAGAACACCCAGATCTCTCTGTACTGCCCTTTACATAAATTGATTCCATTGAGGGTAGTAGTCTGCCTTCCTGTTCTTCCCACCAATGTGGATAACCATACATTTATCCACATTAAACTGCATCTGCCATGCATCTGCCCACTCACCTAACTTGTCCACGTCACCCTGTAATCTCCTAACATCCTCATCACTTTTCACCCTGCCACCCAGCTTTATATCATCAG